>NC_133795.1:37479209-37521574 GCF_043250625.1 Sebastes fasciatus | reverse complement strand
ATGAAGCCTCGAGAGATGAACCCTTTAGTGGACCAATTTGCTGGAGAACTTCAGTTCTTCATGAAGCCTAATCTCGCCATCACTACCTGCTGGTGTGGTTCCCTCCCTCTTTTGGAGCGGTCTCTTGAAGTTACTTTTACTTTTAATCTTTGTTTTTCCTCAACTGGACACGTTAATAATCCAATATCAGTATTCTGTCTTGTAGTTGTCACACACACACACACATACACATACACGCACACCACACACACACACACACACACACACACACACACACACACACACACACACACACACACACATACACATACACGTACACACACACACACACACACACACACACACACACACACACACACACACACACACACACACACTGTCCCTGAAAGTGATTCATCATTCTGAGATAAGCGAACAGAAATAGCACAATGACTCCATGTGTGTGTCGACCAATCGGGTAACGACCTCCTGGTGACATCACAGTGATGCAGAACCAGGGATAAACACTAGATGATGACGTAGATGAAACACACACACGTTGAGGATTTCATTTTTTTATTTACACAACCACAGCAAAATAATTTCAACCTTTACAACTATACTTTACTAGAATCTGATTCTGTTTAACATTTGATTTCGTATTTTCAAACGAAACAACTTGTAATGTATTATACATAAAAAGATATATGTAAATGTTTCATACATATACAGATTTCCTTCTTCATTGGTATGCAAATAAAGTTATTCAAAAGAAAAAAATCACAGCAGGTTACACATTGAAAGGTTATCCTACATCATCCGGTTATGGAGGCTTTAAATGTTCATAACAAAGAAAATTATACAAAAACAGAAACTAAATCACTCAAACTGCCTCGACAATAAAGAACATTATAAACTAAAAAAGACAAGTTACTCTAACTTCTAACTGTTTAAATTAACTTGCGTGTAAATACTCCACAATCTAAAAATGCTACTCCTTTTGTGTGACCCAGTGGAAACCTCCTTAAATAATAAAATCAATACTAAACTATTTACAATTAGAGTTCGGAAAATTCTCCGAAGACTTTAAAGCTCTTCTCCCCTCTAGCTGTGATGTCACGCGCTCTAGCTCTGAACATTACATCCAATACACACCCATTATAAACTCAGAAAAAGTCTGAAAACAGCATAAAACTTAAGCTGTGATAATTCAAAGACTGTAAAAGACATCAGAAATCTGAATGTAAGTTTAATAGTCCAATAGTCTTGTAACCCGTTTAAAGTTTAAATGGTGTCTGTAGCTGAAAGTATGCGGGAGCAGTAGCATTTCAAAGTGGAGTATGTTTAAGAGGATTTGAAGATTTTCTCCATTGAGGTCCATTGTAAAAGCTTAATATTTTAAAAAGTATAATTGGTGGAGAAAAAAAGTTGAATGTCAACACTAATGACTACGGAAGCCCTGAAAGGCAAGCGAGAACATTTATTTTTAGGCAGATTTTTACAATTTTTTCTTTTCCTCTAAGAAAAAACAGGTGAAAAAGTCAAAAATGTAGGCAGATTTTTCGAAGTCACTTTTTTTCTTTTCCTTTTAGGGAAAACAGATTGTGTTTGTTGTTGTAATACTTGCTTCGACCACCAGAGGGCACCACTACTACTTTCTAAGTAGCATTCAGGTTTTCTTCCGGTTGAGATTTAATTTCACCATGCACTCTAAACACAAGGTCTGTACAGACGTTTCAACGGCATTGTGTTGCTAGGCAACAGAAACTTTGAAAAATCAGCCTAAATTTTTTTCCACCTGTTTCCCCTAAGAGACAAAAAAAAAGTAAGTTAGAAAAATCGGCCTAAAAAAAATTGTCTCGCAAAAAATCTTGTAAAATCTTAATAGTCGTCATCCACGTTTGGTAAAATCTTAATAGGCAATTCACCGCTATTGCTAAAGTATGGAAACAGCTTCTCAGGGAAAGTGTGTGTGAAGGTGAGTATGTGTGTGTTAGTATCAAGATCAGAGAACGAAAGCAATCCTCTGTTACAGTCCAGATTCACTCTGATCCTCTGGAGCTTCTTCGGCACTGGGAGGACGATTGGACTGCTTGATGATGGGAAGCCTTTATATCTACCTTTACAGAATCCTATTCTCCAGAGTCCAGACCATGTAATCCCTTTCCTCTGGACAGACTTGTTTGCCACACCCAGAAACCAGCATTTACTGTCTCCAACCTCAACGTCCCAGCTGTGAGCCCCTGAGTTAAAGCCCTCAGAGCCCAGGACAGGGTGTGAGGAGTCAAACCTCTCTGGATTATTAGGAAGTTTCTGTTTGTCTCCTCGTCTCACACTGGTCAGATCTTCAGACAGGATGAGGTCTGGACTAGCAGTGTTTGGGTCCAGAATCACAGGAGTGTAGGAGATCATGTCCATCATCTTGTTCCAGATGTTGAAGGCGAGGTTGCCCAGGTGTTTGGCCTGGTCTATCAGAGTTCCTGAGAGCAGCTGTGGATCCTTCAACAGGGGGCGCTGCTGGACTCTTTCCACTGCAGCCTTGTACTTGAGCAGGAATGAGACGTCTCCAGCTCTCAGCTCGTCCTCTGTTGCTCTGACTGTGTCTGAAAGAGCTGCTATCTCTTTGTTCAGAACCTCCATCTTCTCCTTCGTGACCTGACTCTTCTGCTCCTCTTCCACCCTCAGTGCTGCAATCCTGACCTCCTCTTCCTCTTCTAGAAACTGGTGAAGCTTCTTAAACTGCTCCTTAATCTGCCTCTCTGCGTGTCGAGCCTGGACCTTCATGTGTTCTGCTGTTTCATCATAGTTTCCTTTAACTTGTTTGAAGAGCTTCAGTTTGTCCTGTAAGGGCTTCAGGGATTTCTGCAGCTCCTCTTTATGATCCTGTGCAACTTCACTGATGGGTCTGAACCTGTGGTCGTTGTGTGTTTTTGAACACACGCAGATGACACACACCGGCTGCTGATGGTCCAGACAGAAGAGTTTGAGTTTCTCAGAGTGCAGACTGCAGAGAGTCTCTGAAGATCTCTCCAGTAAGACGGCCTCACACAGGTTCTTTAACGCCAAACTAACAGGTGGATCGCTCCTTGACGACCTCCTCTTACAAACTGGACACTCCTGTATTTGTTTCCCTCCCCACCAGTTCTGCAGGCAGTCTTTACAGAAGCTGTGGCTACACGACAGGACGACAGGATCTTTGAAGATGTCGTGGCAGATAGGACAGGAGAGATCCTCCTCTGGTATGGAAGCCATTGTGTTTGTAAAATGCTGAAAACAAAGCAGGCAGACAGCAAACTGCAAATCAGTCAGTCTGGCTTTTTATTCTATCAACTAGAGAGTTAACTGTAGTTTCCTTCTGTGGTGGTAAACTCACATTCAGTGTGTGAAGTCAGCAGCGGTTTGGAGCAGCAGTATCCCAGTTGTGTCCTCTCTCAGTGGAGGTTGTGAGTTTACTATCAAGGCAAACGTCACTCCGTCTGTTTCTCTACAAGTGGAAAATGAAACTTTGCGTTTCCTGAGTTGTTTCCAGTGAGTCAAGCGAAGGGGTGGAACTTCATATGTTGTAAATGCTCAGCTGATAACTGTGCCAGAGCAGAGGTTCATCTTGTGGCTCCAGGTGGGTGAGGTGCATTAGACTTGTACTGTAATGTGTAATCACAACCTACCTGGTTTGACTCCCGTCGGATCTTTGTTTCATGTTTTTCTCCCGTCATTTCCAGTCTGCTTATCACCAGAGACTACAAAACAAATCATGCTGGACAGATTGTTTCAGAGTCATCAGTCTCTTAGTGACATTGACAAGTTGGTCGCCTGATGGAGGTCAGAATTTGGCCTTTTGTTGTTTGGTGACGTGTCAAAACTTGAGTTGAATTGTAATTGTGATGAACTTTGGATGCTGCTGAAGTGAAGTCATGCAGTCGAACCGGTTCTGTTAAAACAAGTTCACATTGTTCTGTCACACTGGCGCTGAAAGAACCTCACCCTTATTAATGTGTCTGCCTGATTTAGAAACTGCACTGACTGATCATCTAATACAGCCAGAAAAAAATGTAAAAGAACTGTTCACTACTGTCCTTAATGTACGTTACAGTTGAACTAATGAGGCTGCAACTTATTTCTCTGGAGGACGGAACTTGCCAAAATAAAAAATAAATGAATAAATAAATGACTCAAAAAAATAAATAAATAGCATATAGCCAATTTATGCACTTTGACCCATGCTCTGACTCCATGACACACGTTGAGTGACAGACCCCTCATTTGCATAATGAGGCAGAAATGCATAAAGAAATGTATAAGGAAAAGAATACAGAAATAAATAAGTTTGAGGAAATAAATAAGGGGTGAAATGCAAAGAGAAAATTGTGCATAAATAAATACATTAAACAATAAACATAATATAAATAAAAAATAAATGCAAAAATAAATGAATAAATAAAAATTAAGTGCAAAAATAAATAAATACATTCTAAAAATAAATACATAGATAAGTAAAAGGGAAAATTGAACTGAAGAGTAAATAAATAAATATGGGAATTAATACAAAGATAAATAAATAAAGAAGCGAATTAAAACAAATATCAATTTATGTCACATTTGATCAATTAATTAATGGCTACATTCATTTTCAATATTATTTTTGCTACATTTAATGACATATTTATTTATTTATTTATGGAGTCATTTATTTATTCATGCATTTATTGTGTATTTTGGCAGGTTCTGTCCTCCGTACAGTGGGCGCTATATTGACCGAGAAAGTGAAATTCTAAGGAGCCGTGCCAGCAGTGCCTACATGTACCAGGATGCATTGCACGGGAGCTTCTGAGGCCCAGAGGGTCCCCACCAGCCATACCCTCTTGCACAGCTAATGCAGCCTCAGCTTCTCTCCGCTGCCTTCCTTCGGCAGTATACTTTGGCTCTAATAAATACTGCTGAATATCCGAGTCAGCTAAAACACGGTAACATGTTTTTGTTTTATCAGCTTCTCTGTCTTCTAGTTTTGTGTCAAAGTCCATGTTGTCTCACTGCCTGGTTGGCTGGTGATCAGAGACAGAACAACACAACCACCTGGTGACATCACAGTGAAACAGAAATAACTACGGATAAACACTAGATGACGACGTAGATGAAACACACATTTCATATTTCTATCTGAAGTGGAAACATTCAGGATTTTATTTATACAATTGCAGCAAAGACATTCCAACCTATAAAACTGTACTACACTAGAAACTGATTCGGTTTAACATTTGATATTCAAACAAAACAACTCGTAATGTATTATACATAAAAATGAATAAATAAATGTTACTGATATAACGCATCTCAGTCATGGTGCAGCAGTGTGAACAACATCAAGTGTGCACTCGCTCAGTGGAGTATTTAAGGTATTTAATATATAAGGCGATCATACATCATCCGTTATGGAGGCTTTAAATGTTCATAACAAAGAAAATGATACATTATAAACTAAAAAAAGACAACTTACTCTAACTGCAGTATTTCTATTCTGATGTTGATAAGAAAATGACTGAAACATAATGATCTTAAACTATTATACACCACTAGTGATACTTAGAAAACACTTAACTTCTGAGTATCTCTGCTCCTTATGTGTGACACAGTGGAAAACCTCATTAAAATAATTAAAAAACAATACTAAACTGTTTACAATGAGAGGAAAAGCAGAGACAACGTTAGTTTCTTAATCACCGGCATCACAAAAAAATCTGAACACAAAAATAAGACAAACTGAGTGACAAAGTAGAATTAAAATCATTTTCATCGGTACAGTTTTCACATTATCTATTTCAGTTCTCCTGATTGACTATTCATTAAGGGTCAAATACAATAAAATAGCATTAGATTAAAAGAGATGGAACCAACTGATTGCTGTACTGTATGTGTGTTATCATCATCCTTAGTATCCAAAATCACTGCAGCCTCTGTCGTCGTCATCCACGTCTGGTAAAATGTTAATAGGCAATTCATCTCTATTGCTAAAGTATGGAAACAGCTTCTCAGTGATAGTGCATGTGAAGGTGTGTATGTGTGTGTTAGTATCAGGATCAGAGAACGACAGTTTTCCTCTGTTCCAGTCCAGATTGACTCTGATCCTCTGGAGCTTCTCCATCACTGGGAGGACGACTGGTTTGACTGATGGAGGGAAGGCTTTATATTTACCATTAGATAATCCTATTCTCCAGATTCCAGACTGTATCTTCCATTTCCTCCCTACAGACTCTGCTGCCACACCCAGAGACCAGCATGTACTGTCTCCAACCTCAACGTCCCAGCTGTGAGTCCCTGAGTTAAAGCCCTCAGAGCCCAGGACAGGGTGAAAGTAATCAAACCTCTCCGGGTTTTCAGGAAGTTTCTGTTTCTTTCCTCGTCTCACACTGGTCAGATCTTCAGACAGGATGAGGTCTGGATCAGCGGTGTTAGGGTCCAGAATCACAGGAGTGTAGGAGAACATGTCCTTCATCTTTTTCCAGATGTTGAAGGTGAGGTTGCCCAGGTGTTTGGCCTGGTCTATCAGAGCTCCTGAGAGCAGCTGTGGATCCTCCAGCAGGGGCTGCTGCTGGACTCTTTCCACTGCAGCCTTGTAGTTGAGCAGGAATGAGACGTCTCCAGCTCTCAGCTCGTCCTCTGTTGCTCTAACTGTGTCCGAAAGAGCTGCTATCTCTCTGCTCAGAGCCTCCATCTTCTCCTTCATCACCTGACTCTTCTGCTCCTCTTCCTCCCTCAGTGCAGCCATCCTGGCCTCCTCTTCCTCTTCTAGAAACTGGTGAAGCTTCTTAAACTGCTCCTTAATCTGCCTCTCTGCGTGTCGAGCCTGGACCTTCATGTGTTCTGCTGTTTCATCATAGTTTCCTTTAACTTGTTTGAAGAGCTTCAGTTTGTCCTGTAAGGGCTTCAGGGATTTCTGCAGCTCCTCTTTATGATCCTGTGCAACTTCACTGATGGGTCTGAACCTGTGGTCGTTGTGTGTTTTTGAACACACGCAGATGACACACACCGGCTGCTGATGGTCCAGACAGAAGAGTTTGAGTTTCTCAGAGTGCAGACTGCAGAGAGTCTCTGAAGATCTCTCCAGTAAGACGGCCTCACACAGGTTCTTTAACGCCAAACTAACAGGTGGATCGCTCCTTGACGACCTCCTCTTACAAACTGGACACTCCTGTATTTGTTTCCCTCCCCACCAGTTCTGCAGGCAGTCTTTACAGAAGCTGTGGCTACACGACAGGACGACAGGATCTTTGAAGATGTCGTGGCAGATAGGACAGGAGAGATCCTCCTCTGGTATGGAAGCCATTGTGTTTGTAAAATGCTGAAAACAAAGCAGGCAGACAGCAAACTGCAAATCAGTCAGTCTGGCTTTTTATTCTATCAACTAGAGAGTTAACTGTAGTTTCCTTCTGTGGTGGTAAACTCACATTCAGTGTGTGAAGTCAGCAGCGGTTTGGAGCAGCAGTATCCCAGTTGTGTCCTCTCTCAGTGGAGGTTGTGAGTTTACTATCAAGGCAAACGTCACTCCGTCTGTTTCTCTACAAGTGGAAAATGAAACTTTGCGTTTCCTGAGTTGTTTCCAGTGAGTCAAGCGAAGGGGTGGAACTTCATATGTTGTAAATGCTCAGCTGATAACTGTGCCAGAGCAGAGGTTCATCTTGTGGCTCCAGGTGGGTGAGGTGCATTAGACTTGTACTGTAATGTGTAATCACAACCTACCTGGTTTGACTCCCGTCGGATCTTTGTTTCATGTTTTTCTCCCGTCATTTCCAGTCTGCTTATCACCAGAGACTACAAAACAAATCATGCTGGACAGATTGTTTCAGAGTCATCAGTCTCTTAGTGACATTGACAAGTTGGTCGCCTGATGGAGGTCAGAATTTGGCCTTTTGTTGTTTGGTGACGTGTCAAAACTTGAGTTGAATTGTAATTGTGATGAACTTTGGATGCTGCTGAAGTGAAGTCATGCAGTCGAACCGGTTCTGTTAAAACAAGTTCACATTGTTCTGTCACACTGGCGCTGAAAGAACCTCACCCTTATTAATGTGTCTGCCTGATTTAGAAACTGCACTGACTGATCATCTAATACAGCCAGAAAAAAATGTAAAAGAACTGTTCACTACTGTCCTTAATGTACGTTACAGTTGAACTAATGAGGCTGCAACTTATTTCTCTGGAGGACGGAACTTGCCAAAATAAAAAATAAATGAATAAATAAATGACTCAAAAAAATAAATAAATAGCATATAGCCAATTTATGCACTTTGACCCATGCTCTGACTCCATGACACACGTTGAGTGACAGACCCCTCATTTGCATAATGAGGCAGAAATGCATAAAGAAATGTATAAGGAAAAGAATACAGAAATAAATAAGTTTGAGGAAATAAATAAGGGGTGAAATGCAAAGAGAAAATTGTGCATAAATAAATACATTAAACAATAAACATAATATAAATAAAAAATAAATGCAAAAATAAATGAATAAATAAAAATTAAGTGCAAAAATAAATAAATACATTCTAAAAATAAATACATAGATAAGTAAAAGGGAAAATTGAACTGAAGAGTAAATAAATAAATATGGGAATTAATACAAAGATAAATAAATAAAGAAGCGAATTAAAACAAATATCAATTTATGTCACATTTGATCAATTAATTAATGGCTACATTCATTTTCAATATTATTTTTGCTACATTTAATGACATATTTATTTATTTATTTATGGAGTCATTTATTTATTCATGCATTTATTGTGTATTTTGGCAGGTTCTGTCCTCCGTACAGTGGGCGCTATATTGACCGAGAAAGTGAAATTCTAAGGAGCCGTGCCAGCAGTGCCTACATGTACCAGGATGCATTGCACGGGAGCTTCTGAGGCCCAGAGGGTCCCCACCAGCCATACCCTCTTGCACAGCTAATGCAGCCTCAGCTTCTCTCCGCTGCCTTCCTTCGGCAGTATACTTTGGCTCTAATAAATACTGCTGAATATCCGAGTCAGCTAAAACACGGTAACATGTTTTTGTTTTATCAGCTTCTCTGTCTTCTAGTTTTGTGTCAAAGTCCATGTTGTCTCACTGCCTGGTTGGCTGGTGATCAGAGACAGAACAACACAACCACCTGGTGACATCACAGTGAAACAGAAATAACTACGGATAAACACTAGATGACGACGTAGATGAAACACACATTTCATATTTCTATCTGAAGTGGAAACATTCAGGATTTTATTTATACAATTGCAGCAAAGACATTCCAACCTATACAACTGTACTACACTAGAAACTGATTCGGTTTAACATTGATATTCAAACAAAACAACTCGTAATGTATTATACATAAAAATGAATAAATAAATGTTACTGATATAACGCATCTCAGTCATGGTGCAGCAGTGTGAACAACTTCAAGTGTGCACTCGCTCAGTGGAGTATTTAAGGTATTTAATATATAAGGCGATCATACATCATCCGTTATGGAGGCTTTAAATGTTCATAACAAAGAAAATGATACATTATAAACTAAAAAAAGACAACTTACTCTAACTGCAGTATTTCTATTCTGATGTTGATAAGAAAATGACTGAAACATAATGATCTTAAACTATTATACACCACTAGTGATACTTAGAAAACACTTAACTTCTGAGTATCTCTGCTCCTTATGTGTGACACAGTGGAAAACCTCATTAAAATAATTAAAAAACAATACTAAACTGTTTACAATGAGAGGAAAAGCAGAGACAACGTTAGTTTCTTAATCACCGGCATCACAAAAAAATCTGAACACAAAAATAAGACAAACTGAGTGACAAAGTAGAATTAAAATCATTTTCATCGGTACAGTTTTCACATTATCTATTTCAGTTCTCCTGATTGACTATTCATTAAGGGTCAAATACAATAAAATAGCATTAGATTAAAAGAGATGGAACCAACTGATTGCTGTACTGTATGTGTGTTATCATCATCCTTAGTATCCAAAATCACTGCAGCCTCTGTCGTCGTCATCCACGTCTGGTAAAATGTTAATAGGCAATTCATCTCTATTGCTAAAGTATGGAAACAGCTTCTCAGTGATAGTGCATGTGAAGGTGTGTATGTGTGTGTTAGTATCAGGATCAGAGAACGACAGTTTTCCTCTGTTCCAGTCCAGATTGACTCTGATCCTCTGGAGCTTCTCCATCACTGGGAGGACGACTGGTTTGACTGATGGAGGGAAGGCTTTATATTTACCATTAGATAATCCTATTCTCCAGATTCCAGACTGTATCTTCCATTTCCTCCCTACAGACTCTGCTGCCACACCCAGAGACCAGCATGTACTGTCTCCAACCTCAACGTCCCAGCTGTGAGCCCCAGAGTTAAAGCCCTCAGAGCCCAGGACAGGGTGAAAGTAATCAAACCTCTCCGGGTTTTCAGGAAGTTTCTGTTTCTTTCCTCGTCTCACACTGGTCAGATCTTCAGACAGGATGAGGTCTGGATCAGCGGTGTTAGGGTCCAGAATCACAGGAGTGTAGGAGACCATGTCCTTCATCTTGTTCCAGATGTTGAAGGTGAGGTTGCCCAGGTGTTTGGCCTGGTCTATCAGAGCTCCTGAGAGCAGCTGTGGATCCTCCAACAGGGGGCGCTGCTGGACTCTTTCCACTGCAGCCTTGTAGTTGTGCAGGAATGAGACGTCTTCAGCTCTCAGCTCGTCCTCTGTTGCTCTAACTGTGTCCGAAAGAGCTGCTATCTCTCTGCTCAGAGCCTCCATCTTCTCCTTCATCACCTGACTCTTCTGCTCCTCTTCCTCCCTCAGTGCAGCCATCCTGGCCTCCTCTTCCTCTTCTAGAAACTGGTGAAGCTTCTTAAACTGCTCCTTAATCTGCCTCTCTGCGTGTCGGGCCTGGACCTTCAGGTATTCTGCTGTTTGGTCACAGTTTCCTTTAACTTGTTCCAAGAGCTTCAGTTTGTCCTGTAAGGGCTTCAGGGACTTCTGCAACTCCTCTTTATGATCCTGTGCAGCTTCACTGATGGGTCTGAACCTGTGGTTGTTGTGTGTTTTTGAATCTCTGCAGACGAGACACACCGGCTGCTGATGGTCCAGGCAGAAGAGTTTGAGTTTCTCAGAGTGCAGACTGCAGAGATCCTCTGAACCTCTCTCCGGCCTCACACAGGTTCTTTAACGCCAAGTTTCGAGGTGGATCGCTCCTTGACGACCTCCTCTTACAAACTGGACACTCCTGTATTTGTTTCCCTCCCCACCAGCTCTGCAGGCAGTCTTTACAGAAGCTGTGGCGACACGACAGGATGACAGGATCTTTGAAGATGTCCTGGCAGATAGGACAGGAGAGATCCTCCTCTAGTGCTGAAGCCAATTGCAGAACAATCAAACAGGAGGAAAACCTGCTGTTAGTGATGTTACTTGATGTGCCGAGGCTTCGGAGCGTGTGTCGAGTAATCCAGGAAGTTTTCTGTGAAGCGCGCGTCGAGGCTTGTATGGTTTTAGACCAATGACGTCATTGAAGATGCCCGTAGCCGAAATACAGTTGAGAACTTATTAATCCATGTATAAAAACGAATAATGTCTCCCAGCTATCATTTTCCTTTAGTTACACAAGCACATTCACTGCCCTGTGCCCGCTTAAACCTCTGCCACATTATCTGGAGGATATGTGCCTGTTTTACACTCTTTGACTGACAGGTGGTTTCAAGTCCAGATGAAGTCCAGATGAAGCCTCGAGAGATGAACCCTTTAGTGGACCAATTTGCTGGAGAACTTCAGTTCTTCATGAAGCCTAATCTCGCCATCACTACCTGCTGGTGTGGTTCCCTCCCTCTTTTGGAGCGGTCTCTTGAAGTTACTTTTACTTTTAATCTTTGTTTTTCCTCAACTGGACACGTTAATAATCCAATATCAGTATTCTGTCTTGTAGTTGTCACACACACACACACATACACATACACGCACACACACACACACACACACACACACACACACACACACACACACACACACACACACACACACATACACATACACGTACACACACACACACACACACACACACACACACACACACACACACACACACACACACACACACTGTCCCTGAAAGTGATTCATCATTCTGAGATAAGCGAACAGAAATAGCACAATGACTCCATGTGTGTGTCGACCAATCGGGTAACGACCTCCTGGTGACATCACAGTGATGCAGAACCAGGGATAAACACTAGATGATGACGTAGATGAAACACACACACGTTGAGGATTTCATTTTTTTATTTACACAACCACAGCAAAATAATTTCAACCTTTACAACTATACTTTACTAGAATCTGATTCTGTTTAACATTTGATTTCGTATTTTCAAACGAAACAACTTGTAATGTATTATACATAAAAAGATATATGTAAATGTTTCATACATATACAGATTTCCTTCTTCATTGGTATGCAAATAAAGTTATTCAAAAGAAAAAAATCACAGCAGGTTACACATTGAAAGGTTATCCTACATCATCCGGTTATGGAGGCTTTAAATGTTCATAACAAAGAAAATTATACAAAAACAGAAACTAAATCACTCAAACTGCCTCGACAATAAAGAACATTATAAACTAAAAAAGACAAGTTACTCTAACTTCTAACTGTTTAAATTAACTTGCGTGTAAATACTCCACAATCTAAAAATGCTACTCCTTTTGTGTGACCCAGTGGAAACCTCCTTAAATAATAAAATCAATACTAAACTATTTACAATTAGAGTTCGGAAAATTCTCCGAAGACTTTAAAGCTCTTCTCCCCTCTAGCTGTGATGTCACGCGCTCTAGCTCTGAACATTACATCCAATACACACCCATTATAAACTCAGAAAAAGTCTGAAAACAGCATAAAACTTAAGCTGTGATAATTCAAAGACTGTAAAAGACATCAGAAATCTGAATGTAAGTTTAATAGTCCAATAGTCTTGTAACCCGTTTAAAGTTTAAATGGTGTCTGTAGCTGAAAGTATGCGGGAGCAGTAGCATTTCAAAGTGGAGTATGTTTAAGAGGATTTGAAGATTTTCTCCATTGAGGTCCATTGTAAAAGCTTAATATTTTAAAAAGTATAATTGGTGGAGAAAAAAAGTTGAATGTCAACACTAATGACTACGGAAGCCCTGAAAGGCAAGCGAGAACATTTATTTTTAGGCAGATTTTTACAATTTTTTCTTTTCCTCTAAGAAAAAACAGGTGAAAAAGTCAAAAATGTAGGCAGATTTTTCGAAGTCACTTTTTTTCTTTTCCTTTTAGGGAAAACAGATTGTGTTTGTTGTTGTAATACTTGCTTCGACCACCAGAGGGCACCACTACTACTTTCTAAGTAGCATTCAGGTTTTCTTCCGGTTGAGATTTAATTTCACCATGCACTCTAAACACAAGGTCTGTACAGACGTTTCAACGGCATTGTGTTGCTAGGCAACAGAAACTTTGAAAAATCAGCCTAAATTTTTTTCCACCTGTTTCCCCTAAGAGACAAAAAAAAAGTAAGTTAGAAAAATCGGCCTAAAAAAAATTGTCTCGCAAAAAATCTTGTAAAATCTTAATAGTCGTCATCCACGTTTGGTAAAATCTTAATAGGCAATTCACCGCTATTGCTAAAGTATGGAAACAGCTTCTCAGGGAAAGTGTGTGTGAAGGTGAGTATGTGTGTGTTAGTATCAAGATCAGAGAACGAAAGCAATCCTCTGTTACAGTCCAGATTCACTCTGATCCTCTGGAGCTTCTTCGGCACTGGGAGGACGATTGGACTGCTTGATGATGGGAAGCCTTTATATCTACCTTTACAGAATCCTATTCTCCAGAGTCCAGACCATGTAATCCCTTTCCTCTGGACAGACTTGTTTGCCACACCCAGAAACCAGCATTTACTGTCTCCAACCTCAACGTCCCAGCTGTGAGCCCCTGAGTTAAAGCCCTCAGAGCCCAGGACAGGGTGTGAGGAGTCAAACCTCTCTGGATTATTAGGAAGTTTCTGTTTGTCTCCTCGTCTCACACTGGTCAGATCTTCAGACAGGATGAGGTCTGGACTAGCAGTGTTTGGGTCCAGAATCACAGGAGTGTAGGAGATCATGTCCATCATCTTGTTCCAGATGTTGAAGGCGAGGTTGCCCAGGTGTTTGGCCTGGTCTATCAGAGTTCCTGAGAGCAGCTGTGGATCCTTCAACAGGGGGCGCTGCTGGACTCTTTCCACTGCAGCCTTGTACTTGAGCAGGAATGAGACGTCTCCAGCTCTCAGCTCGTCCTCTGTTGCTCTGACTGTGTCTGAAAGAGCTGCTATCTCTTTGTTCAGAACCTCCATCTTCTCCTTCGTGACCTGACTCTTCTGCTCCTCTTCCACCCTCAGTGCTGCAATCCTGACCTCCTCTTCCTCTTCTAGAAACTGGTGAAGCTTCTTAAACTGCTCCTTAATCTGCCTCTCTGCGTGTCGAGCCTGGACCTTCATGTGTTCTGCTGTTTCATCATAGTTTCCTTTAACTTGTTTGAAGAGCTTCAGTTTGTCCTGTAAGGGCTTCAGGGATTTCTGCAGCTCCTCTTTATGATCCTGTGCAACTTCACTGATGGGTCTGAACCTGTGGTCGTTGTGTGTTTTTGAACACACGCAGATGACACACACCGGCTGCTGATGGTCCAGACAGAAGAGTTTGAGTTTCTCAGAGTGCAGACTGCAGAGAGTCTCTGAAGATCTCTCCAGTAAGACGGCCTCACACAGGTTCTTTAACGCCAAACTAACAGGTGGATCGCTCCTTGACGACCTCCTCTTACAAACTGGACACTCCTGTATTTGTTTCCCTCCCCACCAGTTCTGCAGGCAGTCTTTACAGAAGCTGTGGCTACACGACAGGACGACAGGATCTTTGAAGATGTCGTGGCAGATAGGACAGGAGAGATCCTCCTCTGGTATGGAAGCCATTGTGTTTGTAAAATGCTGAAAACAAAGCAGGCAGACAGCAAACTGCAAATCAGTCAGTCTGGCTTTTTATTCTATCAACTAGAGAGTTAACTGTAGTTTCCTTCTGTGGTGGTAAACTCACATTCAGTGTGTGAAGTCAGCAGCGGTTTGGAGCAGCAGTATCCCAGTTGTGTCCTCTCTCAGTGGAGGTTGTGAGTTTACTATCAAGGCAAACGTCACTCCGTCTGTTTCTCTACAAGTGGAAAATGAAACTTTGCGTTTCCTGAGTTGTTTCCAGTGAGTCAAGCGAAGGGGTGGAACTTCATATGTTGTAAATGCTCAGCTGATAACTGTGCCAGAGCAGAGGTTCATCTTGTGGCTCCAGGTGGGTGAGGTGCATTAGACTTGTACTGTAATGTGTAATCACAACCTACCTGGTTTGACTCCCGTCGGATCTTTGTTTCATGTTTTTCTCCCGTCATTTCCAGTCTGCTTATCACCAGAGACTACAAAACAAATCATGCTGGACAGATTGTTTCAGAGTCATCAGTCTCTTAGTGACATTGACAAGTTGGTCGCCTGATGGAGGTCAGAATTTGGCCTTTTGTTGTTTGGTGACGTGTCAAAACTTGAGTTGAATTGTAATTGTGATGAACTTTGGATGCTGCTGAAGTGAAGTCATGCAGTCGAACCGGTTCTGTTAAAACAAGTTCACATTGTTCTGTCACACTGGCGCTGAAAGAACCTCACCCTTATTAATGTGTCTGCCTGATTTAGAAACTGCACTGACTGATCATCTAATACAGCCAGAAAAAAATGTAAAAGAACTGTTCACTACTGTCCTTAATGTACGTTACAGTTGAACTAATGAGGCTGCAACTTATTTCTCTGGAGGACGGAACTTGCCAAAATAAAAAATAAATGAATAAATAAATGACTCAAAAAAATAAATAAATAGCATATAGCCAATTTATGCACTTTGACCCATGCTCTGACTCCATGACACACGTTGAGTGACAGACCCCTCATTTGCATAATGAGGCAGAAATGCATAAAGAAATGTATAAGGAAAAGAATACAGAAATAAATAAGTTTGAGGAAATAAATAAGGGGTGAAATGCAAAGAGAAAATTGTGCATAAATAAATACATTAAACAATAAACATAATATAAATAAAAAATAAATGCAAAAATAAATGAATAAATAAAAATTAAGTGCAAAAATAAATAAATACATTCTAAAAATAAATACATAGATAAGTAAAAGGGAAAATTGAACTGAAGAGTAAATAAATAAATATGGGAATTAATACAAAGATAAATAAATAAAGAAGCGAATTAAAACAAATATCAATTTATGTCACATTTGATCAATTAATTAATGGCTACATTCATTTTCAATATTATTTTTGCTACATTTAATGACATATTTATTTATTTATTTATGGAGTCATTTATTTATTCATGCATTTATTGTGTATTTTGGCAGGTTCTGTCCTCCGTACAGTGGGCGCTATATTGACCGAGAAAGTGAAATTCTAAGGAGCCGTGCCAGCAGTGCCTACATGTACCAGGATGCATTGCACGGGAGCTTCTGAGGCCCAGAGGGTCCCCACCAGCCATACCCTCTTGCACAGCTAATGCAGCCTCAGCTTCTCTCCGCTGCCTTCCTTCGGCAGTATACTTTGGCTCTAATAAATACTGCTGAATATCCGAGTCAGCTAAAACACGGTAACATGTTTTTGTTTTATCAGCTTCTCTGTCTTCTAGTTTTGTGTCAAAGTCCATGTTGTCTCACTGCCTGGTTGGCTGGTGATCAGAGACAGAACAACACAACCACCTGGTGACATCACAGTGAAACAGAAATAACTACGGATAAACACTAGATGACGACGTAGATGAAACACACATTTCATATTTCTATCTGAAGTGGAAACATTCAGGATTTTATTTATACAATTGCAGCAAAGACATTCCAACCTATAAAACTGTACTACACTAGAAACTGATTCGGTTTAACATTTGATATTCAAACAAAACAACTCGTAATGTATTATACATAAAAATGAATAAATAAATGTTACTGATATAACGCATCTCAGTCATGGTGCAGCAGTGTGAACAACATCAAGTGTGCACTCGCTCAGTGGAGTATTTAAGGTATTTAATATATAAGGCGATCATACATCATCCGTTATGGAGGCTTTAAATGTTCATAACAAAGAAAATGATACATTATAAACTAAAAAAAGACAACTTACTCTAACTGCAGTATTTCTATTCTGATGTTGATAAGAAAATGACTGAAACATAATGATCTTAAACTATTATACACCACTAGTGATACTTAGAAAACACTTAACTTCTGAGTATCTCTGCTCCTTATGTGTGACACAGTGGAAAACCTCATTAAAATAATTAAAAAACAATACTAAACTGTTTACAATGAGAGGAAAAGCAGAGACAACGTTAGTTTCTTAATCACCGGCATCACAAAAAAATCTGAACACAAAAATAAGACAAACTGAGTGACAAAGTAGAATTAAAATCATTTTCATCGGTACAGTTTTCACATTATCTATTTCAGTTCTCCTGATTGACTATTCATTAAGGGTCAAATACAATAAAATAGCATTAGATTAAAAGAGATGGAACCAACTGATTGCTGTACTGTATGTGTGTTATCATCATCCTTAGTATCCAAAATCACTGCAGCCTCTGTCGTCGTCATCCACGTCTGGTAAAATGTTAATAGGCAATTCATCTCTATTGCTAAAGTATGGAAACAGCTTCTCAGTGATAGTGCATGTGAAGGTGTGTATGTGTGTGTTAGTATCAGGATCAGAGAACGACAGTTTTCCTCTGTTCCAGTCCAGATTGACTCTGATCCTCTGGAGCTTCTCCATCACTGGGAGGACGACTGGTTTGACTGATGGAGGGAAGGCTTTATATTTACCATTAGATAATCCTATTCTCCAGATTCCAGACTGTATCTTCCATTTCCTCCCTACAGACTCTGCTGCCACACCCAGAGACCAGCATGTACTGTCTCCAACCTCAACGTCCCAGCTGTGAGTCCCTGAGTTAAAGCCCTCAGAGCCCAGGACAGGGTGAAAGTAATCAAACCTCTCCGGGTTTTCAGGAAGTTTCTGTTTCTTTCCTCGTCTCACACTGGTCAGATCTTCAGACAGGATGAGGTCTGGATCAGCGGTGTTAGGGTCCAGAATCACAGGAGTGTAGGAGAACATGTCCTTCATCTTTTTCCAGATGTTGAAGGTGAGGTTGCCCAGGTGTTTGGCCTGGTCTATCAGAGCTCCTGAGAGCAGCTGTGGATCCTCCAGCAGGGGCTGCTGCTGGACTCTTTCCACTGCAGCCTTGTAGTTGAGCAGGAATGAGACGTCTCCAGCTCTCAGCTCGTCCTCTGTTGCTCTAACTGTGTCCGAAAGAGCTGCTATCTCTCTGCTCAGAGCCTCCATCTTCTCCTTCATCACCTGACTCTTCTGCTCCTCTTCCTCCCTCAGTGCAGCCATCCTGGCCTCCTCTTCCTCTTCTAGAAACTGGTGAAGCTTCTTAAACTGCTCCTTAATCTGCCTCTCTGCGTGTCGAGCCTGGACCTTCATGTGTTCTGCTGTTTCATCATAGTTTCCTTTAACTTGTTTGAAGAGCTTCAGTTTGTCCTGTAAGGGCTTCAGGGATTTCTGCAGCTCCTCTTTATGATCCTGTGCAACTTCACTGATGGGTCTGAACCTGTGGTCGTTGTGTGTTTTTGAACACACGCAGATGACACACACCGGCTGCTGATGGTCCAGACAGAAGAGTTTGAGTTTCTCAGAGTGCAGACTGCAGAGAGTCTCTGAAGATCTCTCCAGTAAGACGGCCTCACACAGGTTCTTTAACGCCAAACTAACAGGTGGATCGCTCCTTGACGACCTCCTCTTACAAACTGGACACTCCTGTATTTGTTTCCCTCCCCACCAGTTCTGCAGGCAGTCTTTACAGAAGCTGTGGCTACACGACAGGACGACAGGATCTTTGAAGATGTCGTGGCAGATAGGACAGGAGAGATCCTCCTCTGGTATGGAAGCCATTGTGTTTGTAAAATGCTGAAAACAAAGCAGGCAGACAGCAAACTGCAAATCAGTCAGTCTGGCTTTTTATTCTATCAACTAGAGAGTTAACTGTAGTTTCCTTCTGTGGTGGTAAACTCACATTCAGTGTGTGAAGTCAGCAGCGGTTTGGAGCAGCAGTATCCCAGTTGTGTCCTCTCTCAGTGGAGGTTGTGAGTTTACTATCAAGGCAAACGTCACTCCGTCTGTTTCTCTACAAGTGGAAAATGAAACTTTGCGTTTCCTGAGTTGTTTCCAGTGAGTCAAGCGAAGGGGTGGAACTTCATATGTTGTAAATGCTCAGCTGATAACTGTGCCAGAGCAGAGGTTCATCTTGTGGCTCCAGGTGGGTGAGGTGCATTAGACTTGTACTGTAATGTGTAATCACAACCTACCTGGTTTGACTCCCGTCGGATCTTTGTTTCATGTTTTTCTCCCGTCATTTCCAGTCTGCTTATCACCAGAGACTACAAAACAAATCATGCTGGACAGATTGTTTCAGAGTCATCAGTCTCTTAGTGACATTGACAAGTTGGTCGCCTGATGGAGGTCAGAATTTGGCCTTTTGTTGTTTGGTGACGTGTCAAAACTTGAGTTGAATTGTAATTGTGATGAACTTTGGATGCTGCTGAAGTGAAGTCATGCAGTCGAACCGGTTCTGTTAAAACAAGTTCACATTGTTCTGTCACACTGGCGCTGAAAGAACCTCACCCTTATTAATGTGTCTGCCTGATTTAGAAACTGCACTGACTGATCATCTAATACAGCCAGAAAAAAATGTAAAAGAACTGTTCACTACTGTCCTTAATGTACGTTACAGTTGAACTAATGAGGCTGCAACTTATTTCTCTGGAGGACGGAACTTGCCAAAATAAAAAATAAATGAATAAATAAATGACTCAAAAAAATAAATAAATAGCATATAGCCAATTTATGCACTTTGACCCATGCTCTGACTCCATGACACACGTTGAGTGACAGACCCCTCATTTGCATAATGAGGCAGAAATGCATAAAGAAATGTATAAGGAAAAGAATACAGAAATAAATAAGTTTGAGGAAATAAATAAGGGGTGAAATGCAAAGAGAAAATTGTGCATAAATAAATACATTAAACAATAAACATAATATAAATAAAAAATAAATGCAAAAATAAATGAATAAATAAAAATTAAGTGCAAAAATAAATAAATACATTCTAAAAATAAATACATAGATAAGTAAAAGGGAAAATTGAACTGAAGAGTAAATAAATAAATATGGGAATTAATACAAAGATAAATAAATAAAGAAGCGAATTAAAACAAATATCAATTTATGTCACATTTGATCAATTAATTAATGGCTACATTCATTTTCAATATTATTTTTGCTACATTTAATGACATATTTATTTATTTATTTATGGAGTCATTTATTTATTCATGCATTTATTGTGTATTTTGGCAGGTTCTGTCCTCCGTACAGTGGGCGCTATATTGACCGAGAAAGTGAAATTCTAAGGAGCCGTGCCAGCAGTGCCTACATGTACCAGGATGCATTGCACGGGAGCTTCTGAGGCCCAGAGGGTCCCCACCAGCCATACCCTCTTGCACAGCTAATGCAGCCTCAGCTTCTCTCCGCTGCCTTCCTTCGGCAGTATACTTTGGCTCTAATAAATACTGCTGAATATCCGAGTCAGCTAAAACACGGTAACATGTTTTTGTTTTATCAGCTTCTCTGTCTTCTAGTTTTGTGTCAAAGTCCATGTTGTCTCACTGCCTGGTTGGCTGGTGATCAGAGACAGAACAACACAACCACCTGGTGACATCACAGTGAAACAGAAATAACTACGGATAAACACTAGATGACGACGTAGATGAAACACACATTTCATATTTCTATCTGAAGTGGAAACATTCAGGATTTTATTTATACAATTGCAGCAAAGACATTCCAACCTATACAACTGTACTACACTAGAAACTGATTCGGTTTAACATTTGATATTCAAACAAAACAACTCGTAATGTATTATACATAAAAATGAATAAATAAATGTTACTGATATAACGCATCTCAGTCATGGTGCAGCAGTGTGAACAACTTCAAGTGTGCACTCGCTCAGTGGAGTATTTAAGGTATTTAATATATAAGGCGATCATACATCATCCGTTATGGAGGCTTTAAATGTTCATAACAAAGAAAATGATACATTATAAACTAAAAAAAGACAACTTACTCTAACTGCAGTATTTCTATTCTGATGTTGATAAGAAAATGACTGAAACATAATGATCTTAAACTATTATACACCACTAGTGATACTTAGAAAACACTTAACTTCTGAGTATCTCTGCTCCTTATGTGTGACACAGTGGAAAACCTCATTAAAATAATTAAAAAACAATACTAAACTGTTTACAATGAGAGGAAAAGCAGAGACAACGTTAGTTTCTTAATCACCGGCATCACAAAAAAATCTGAACACAAAAATAAGACAAACTGAGTGACAAAGTAGAATTAAAATCATTTTCATCGGTACAGTTTTCACATTATCTATTTCAGTTCTCCTGATTGACTATTCATTAAGGGTCAAATACAATAAAATAGCATTAGATTAAAAGAGATGGAACCAACTGATTGCTGTACTGTATGTGTGTTATCATCATCCTTAGTATCCAAAATCACTGTAGCCTCTGTCGTCGTCATCCACGTCTGGTAAAATGTTAATAGGCAATTCATCTCTATTGCTAAAGTATGGAAACAGCTTCTCAGTGATAGTGCATGTGAAGGTGTGTATGTGTGTGTTAGTATCAGGATCAGAGAACGACAGTTTTCCTCTGTTCCAGTCCAGATTGACTCTGATCCTCTGGAGCTTCTCCATCACTGGGAGGACGACTGGTTTGACTGATGGAGGGAAGGCTTTATATTTACCATTAGATAATCCTATTCTCCAGATTCCAGACTGTATCTTCCATTTCCTCCCTACAGACTCTGCTGCCACACCCAGAGACCAGCATGTACTGTCTCCAACCTCAACGTCCCAGCTGTGAGCCCCAGAGTTAAAGCCCTCAGAGCCCAGGACAGGGTGAAAGTAATCAAACCTCTCCGGGTTTTCAGGAAGTTTCTGTTTCTTTCCTCGTCTCACACTGGTCAGATCTTCAGACAGGATGAGGTCTGGATCAGCGGTGTTTGGGTCCAGAATCACAGGAGTGTAGGAGACCATGTCCTTCATCTTGTTCCAGATGTTGAAGGTGAGGTTGCCCAGGTGTTTGGCCTGGTCTATCAGAGCTCCTGAGAGCAGCTGTGGATCCTCCAACAGGGGCTGCTGCTGGACTCTTTCCACTGCAGCCTTGTAGTTGTGCAGGAATGAGACGTCTTCAGCTCTCAGCTCGTCCTCTGTTGCTCTAACTGTGTCCGAAAGAGCTGCTATCTCTCTGCTCAGAGCCTCCATCTTCTCCTTCATCACCTGACTCTTCTGCTCCTCTTCCTCCCTCAGTGCAGCCATCCTGGCCTCCTCTTCCTCTTCTAGAAACTGGTGAAGCTTCTTAAACTGCTCCTTAATCTGCCTCTCTGCGTGTCGGGCCTGGACCTTCAGGTATTCTGCTGTTTGGTCACAGTTTCCTTTAACTTGTTCCAAGAGCTTCAGTTTGTCCTGTAAGGGCTTCAGGGACTTCTGCAACTCCTCTTTATGATCCTGTGCAGCTTCACTGATGGGTCTGAACCTGTGGTTGTTGTGTGTTTTTGAATCTCTGCAGACGAGACACACCGGCTGCTGATGGTCCAGGCAGAAGAGTTTGAGTTTCTCAGAGTGCAGACTGCAGAGATCCTCTGAACCTCTCTCCGGCCTCACACAGGTTCTTTAACGCCAAGTTTCGAGGTGGATCGCTCCTTGACGACCTCCTCTTACAAACTGGACACTCCTGTATTTGTTTCCCTCCCCACCAGCTCTGCAGGCAGTCTTTACAGAAGCTGTGGCGACACGACTGGATGACAGGATCTTTGAAGATGTCCTGGCAGATAGGACAGGAGAGATCCTCCTCTAGTGCTGAAGCCATTTGCAGAACAATCAAACAGGAGGAAAACCTGCTGTTAGTGATGTTACTTGATGTGCCGAGGCTTCGGAGCGTGTGTCGAGTAATCCAGGAAGTTTTCTGTGAAGCGCGCGTCGAGGCTTGTATGGTTTTAGACCAATGACGTCATTGAAGATGCCCGTAGCCGAAATACAGTTGAGAACTTATTAATCCATGTATAAAAACGAATAATGTCTCCCAGCTATCATTTTCCTTTAGTTACACAAGCACATTCACTGCCCTGTGCCCGCTTAAACCTCTGCCACATTATCTGGAGGATATGTGCCTGTTTTACACTCTTTGACTGACAGGTGGTTTCAAGTCCAGATGAAGTCCAGATGAAGCCTCGAGAGATGAACCCTTTAGTGGACCAATTTGCTGGAGAACTTCAGTTCTTCATGAAGCCTAATCTCGCCATAACTACCTGCTGGTGTGGTTCCCTCCCTCTTTTGGAGCGGTCTCTTGAAGTTACTTTTACTTTTAATCTTTGTTTTTCCTCAACTGGACACGTTAATAATCCAATATCAGTATTCTGTCTTGTAGTTGTCACACACACACACACACATACACATACACACACACACACACACACACACACACACACACACACACACACACACACACACTGTCCCTGAAAGTGATTCATCATTCTGAGATAAGCGAACAGAAATAGCACAATGACTCCATGTGTGTGTCGACCAATCGGGTAACGACCTCCTGGTGACATCACAGTGATGCAGAACCAGGGATAAACACTAGATGATGACGTAGATGAAACACACACACGTTGAGGATTTCATT
The DNA here is from genome assembly GCF_043250625.1 of Sebastes fasciatus. Classification (NCBI taxonomy): domain Eukaryota; kingdom Metazoa; phylum Chordata; class Actinopteri; order Perciformes; family Sebastidae; genus Sebastes; species Sebastes fasciatus. The sequence continues at coordinate 37,497,697 of NC_133795.1, read as the reverse complement.
TTTTTATTTACACAACCACAGCAAAATAATTTCAACCTTTACAACTATACTTTACTAGAATCTGATTCTGTTTAACATTTGATTTCGTATTTTCAAACGAAACAACTTGTAATGTATTATACATAAAAAGATATATGTAAATGTTTCATACATATACAGATTTCCTTCTTCATTGGTATGCAAATAAAGTTATTCAAAAGAAAAAAATCACAGCAGGTTACACATTGAAAGGTTATCCTACATCATCCGGTTATGGAGGCTTTAAATGTTCATAACAAAGAAAATTATACAAAAACAGAAACTAAATCACTCACACTGCCTCGACAATAAAGAACATTATGAACTAAAAAAGAAAAGTTACTCTAACTTCTAACTGTTTAAATTAACTTGCGTGTAAATACTCCACAATCTAAAAATGCTACTCCTTTTGTGTGACCCAGTGGAAACCTCCTTAAATAATAAAATCAATACTAAACTATTTACAATTAGAGTTCGGAAAATTCTCAGAAGACTTTAAAGCTCTTCTCCCCTCTAGCTGTGATGTCACGCGCTCTAGCTCTGAACATTACATCCAATACACACCCATTATAAACTCAGAAAAAGTCTGAAAACAGCATAAAACTTAAGCTGTGATAATTCAAAGACTGTAAAAGACATCAGAAATCTGAATGTAAGTTTAATAGTCCAATAGTCTTGTAACCCGTTTAAAGTTTAAACGGTGTCTGTAGCTGAAAGTATGCGGGAGCAGTAGCATTTCAAAGTGGAGTATGTTTAAGAGGATTTGAAGATTTTCTCCATTGAGGTCCATTGTAAAAGCTTAATATTTTAAAAAGTATAATTGGTGGAGAAAAAAAGTTGAATGTCAACACTAATGACTACGGAAGCCCTGAAAGGCAAGCGAGAACATTTATTTTTAGACAGATTTTTACTTTTTTTTTCTTTTCCTCTAAGAAAAAACAGGTGAAAAAGTCAAAAATGTAGGCAGATTTTTCGAAGTTACTTTTTTTCTTTTCCTCTTAGGGAAAACAGATTGTGTTTGTTGTTGTAATACTTGCTTCGACCACCAGAGGGCACCACTACTACTTTCTAAGTAGCATTCAGGTTTTCTTCCGGTTGAGATTTAATTTCACCATGCACTCTAAACACAAGGTCTGTACAGACGTTTCAACGGCATTGTGTTGCTAGGCAACAGAAACTTTGAAAAATCAGCCTAAATTTTTTTTCCACCTGTTTCCCCTAAGAGACAAAAAAAAGTAAGTTAGAAAAATCGGCCTAAAAAAAATTGTCTCGCAAAAAATCTTGTAAAATCTTAATAGTCGTCATCCACGTTTGGTAAAATCTTAATAGGCAATTCACCGCTATTGCTAAAGTATGGAAACAGCTTCTCAGGGAAAGTGTGTGTGAAGGTGAGTATGTGTGTGTTAGTATCAAGATCAGAGAACGAAAGCAATCCTCTGTTACAGTCCAGATTCACTCTGATCCTCTGGAGCTTCTTCGGCACTGGGAGGACGATTGGACTGCTTGATGATGGGAAGGCTTTATATCTACCTTTACAGAATCCTATTCTCCAGAGTCCAGACCATGTAATCCCTTTCCTCTGGACAGACTTGTTTGCCACACCCAGAAACCAGCATTTACTGTCTCCAACCTCAACGTCCCAGCTGTGAGCCCCTGAGTTAAAGCCCTCAGAGCCCAGGACAGAGTGTGAGGAGTCAAACCTCTCTGGATTATTAGGAAGTTTCTGTTTGTCTCCTCGTCTCACACTGGTCAGATCTTCAGACAGGATGAGGTCTGGACTAGCAGTGTTTGGGTCCAGAATCACAGGAGTGTAGGAGATCATGTCCATCATCTTGTTCCAGATGTTGAAGGCGAGGTTGCCCAGGTGTTTGGCCTGGTCTATCAGAGCTCCTGAGAGCAGCTGTGGATCCTTCAACAGGGGGCGCTGCTGGACTCTTTCCACTGCAGCCTTGTACTTGAGCAGGAATGAGACGTCTCCAGCTCTCAGCTCGTCCTCTGTGGCTCTGACTGTGTCTGAAAGAGCTGCTATCTCTTTGTTCAGAACCTCCATCTTCTCCTTCATCACCTGACTCTTCTGCTCCTCTTCCTCCCGCAGTGCTGCCATGCTGGCCTCCTCTTCCTCTTCTAGAAACTGGTGAAGCTTCTTAAACTGTTCCTTAATCTGCCTCTCTGTGTGTCGAGCCTGGACCTTCATGTGTTCTGCTGTTTCATCATAGTTTCCTTTAACTTGTTTGAAGAGCTTCAGTTTGTCCTGTAAGGGCTTCAGGGATTTCTGCAGCTCCTCTTTGTGATCCTGTGCAACTTCACTGATGGGTCTGAACCTGTGGTTGTTGTGTGTTTTTGAATCTCTGCAGACGAGACACACCGGCTGCTGATGGTCCAGGCAGAAGAGTTTGAGTTTCTCAGAGTGCAGACTGCAGAGAGCCTCTGAACCTCTCTCCGGCCTCACACAGGTTCTTTAACGCCAAGTTTCGAGGTGGATCGCTCCTTGACGACCTCCTCTTACAAACTGGACACTCCTGTATTTGTTTCCCTCCCCACCAGCTCTGCAGGCAGTCTTTACAGAAGCTGTGGCTACACGACAGGATGACAGGATCTTTGAAGATGTCCTGGCAGATAGGACAGGAGAGATCCTCCTCTAGTGCTGAAGCCATTTGCAGAACAATCAAACAGGAGGAAAACCTGCTGTTAGTGATGTTACTTGATGTGCCGAGGCTTCGGAGCGTGTGTCGAGTAATCCAGGAAGTTTTCTGTGAAGCGCGCGTCGAGGCTTGTATCATTTTAGACCAATGACGTCATTGAAGATGCCCGTAGCCGAAATACAGTTGAGAACTTATTATTCCTGAATAAAAACGAATAATGTCTCCCAGCTATCATTTTCCTTTAGTTACACAAGCACATTCACTGCCCTGTGCCCGCTTAAACCTCTGCCACATTATCTGGAGGATATGTGCCTGTTTTACACTCTTTGACTGACAGGTGGTTTCAAGTCCAGATGAAGTCCAGATGAAGCCTCGAGAGATGAACCCTTTAGTGGACCAATTTGCTGGAGAACTTCAGTTCTTCATGAAGCCTAATCTCGCCATCACTACCTGCTGGTGTGGTTCCCTCCCTCTTTTGGAGCGGTCTCTTGAAGTTACTTTTACTTTTAATCTTTGTTTTTCCTCAGTTGGACACGTTAATAATCCAATATATCAGTAGTCTGTCTTGTAGTTGTCAGTTTCGGTTCGTTCGTTGGGTGGAAAAACTAAAAAAACACGGACTTTGATTGGCTGCTTGAGAGGGGGCGGGATCTAAGCGTCCGAGTGAACTCACGTCTGATTGGCTTGCCTGAGCTGCCTGTCTCTCTAGCAGCCAATCAGCACGCCTGTATTCAAACATCACATCTGGTCCTGGCTGCTCACTGACAGATGTTGTGTTGTAGGTGAGCCTCGTCGCTTTTTCTCTCTAAATGATAATTAATGTTTGTCAGAGGAACTGTTACCAACTCACGAGGAAGACTGTGTGTTTATATCAATCCACAGTATATAACCTGAGAGCCTTATAGCGTTTTTTCGCCGTATTGGCCAGATATACGTTAGCACTGTGTATATAATAGAATAGAATAGAAAGCTTTATTGTCATCGTATTCAATACAACGAGATTCACAGTTGCCACTTCTGGTCAGTGCTTTAAAACAAATACTTGACAAGACTAAACGAGGCAGATAAAACATATAACAGGTAAAACACACACAGTTTTAAAGTAAATAAAACAGGTAAAGTAGATGTAATAAATAAATATAAACAGAAGAGTTACACTAGAGGAATAAAATATAAAAATAGATGTAATACAGAGGTAATTGCACTTGTAAAATATGTAGGGTAGATGTAATAAATTAAATGTAAACAAAGTTGCACTTGAGGTGTATATTGCATCAAGGATATATTGCACAGACAAATGTATACACATTCAGTGTATTAATATTGCACAGATTTATTGTTTGTTCAGTGTCTTTATGGCCCAGGGAAAGAAATTGTTCGTTGTCACGCCGGTTATACAAGTACAATCGTGTGAAATGCTTTTTGCTGGGAAGCTGCATTAAAAATAATAAGATGTATTACAATTATAAAAGGAAATACGTTGTACAAGGCATATTAAGAACATATACATATCAGGAAGTATGAATGTACATATAATAATAATAATAATAAATTGGATTTATATAGCGCCTTTCAGGAACCCATGGACGCTTTACAAAGGGGGCACACAAAATCATACTAATAAATAACACAGAGGAGAAACTATAGCTAAGTAATTAAAAGAGTGATGTGTAGGAAGAGTCAGCTGAGATCAGATATATATAAGAAATACTTTGTACAAGGCATATTAAGAACATACGCAGGCATATTAAGAACATATACAGTATAAGATATATTTTTGTGTGTGTTCAATACTTGCAGATGCAGCTGCGGCACAGACTGATAATAAAAACAGAGTCAGGTTGTAGAAGTTGGACTACAAATGTAAAGTTGATCAGCTGAGAAGTTGAATGCATCCTGTGACTCAGGAGGAATTGATGCTATAACGTTACAGGATATTCATTAGAGATATCTGCAACGTCATTTTGACTAGTCAAAACTCTAGATATCTGTAATTACATTTAGACTAGTATGATTCAAACTACTGTTGCCATTCATGTGTATGGGGTTTCTCTTACGGATATACAAGTGTGATTTCTGTGGACTTGAAAAAGAGAGTATTTCACATCTATTCTTTCACTGTATATATTCAATCCAATCCAATCCAAATTTATTTATAAAGCACATTTGAAAACAACAAAAGTTGACCAAAGTGCAACACAATAAAACACTAAGACAAACTTAAAACCAACAGGACATTAAAATAATAAAAGCATTAAGACCAATAGGAATGGAAAAAAGGATTAAAATAGTCAGCTCTCATGCCGAGCCAAAAGCCAAGGAATAAAAGTGCGTTTTGAGGTTTGATTTAAAAACAGGCAGCGTGGGGGACAGCCGAATACGTGGAGGCAACGCGTTCAGGAGCGTTGGAGCTGTAACTGCAAAGGCTCGGTCACCCCTGAGCTTCAACCTCGACCTCGGGACAGTCAGAAGCCACTGGTCAGTTGATCTGAGGGTCCTCGATAAAAGATGTGGTTTTAAAAGATCAGAGAGATAGGTCGGAGCTTGCCCATTAAATGATTTATATGTCAATAATAAAATCAAAAAATCAATCCTAAAACGCACAGGGAGCCAGTGAAGTGGAGCCAGAATCGGGGTGATGTGCTCATGTTTACGTGTACCAGTTAAAAGACAAGCTGCCGCGGTCAAGAATACAAGAATGTTCTGGATGGATGGAGCCAACTTTCTACAAAAGAAAGTTAAGATGAATGTGGATTAAATATGTTTAATGTAAGCCACCTTTCCCTGCACTTTATTTATGACTTCAAACAGTATAGCACCATCATACCCAATATTAAAAACAAAAAAGCCATTAAGACTTTTAAATTATTAAATGATTATAATATGATGTATGTTTATAATATAAACTCTGGCATTATGAAATGTATATGTCATTATTTTTGTTTTGTCTTGTTTTTTTTGTTCAACTGTCTATGTACAGTATCTGTACCTCTGTTAATGAGCATGAGTTCAACAAAGAAAGCGTTATAAAAACATTTTTAAATTCAGTTGCGGAAATCTACAATTGAATTCTGATTCGTCATAATTCCAGTTCAAGATATCTTTAACTCCCCTCAATTGTAGATATCTACATTGTACTTTTTTAGATATCTGAAATTAAATTGTGTGTAGTCAGAATTAAAATTGTGATTAAAATGAGGTTGTAGCTCGTTGTTGCCCTCGTTGGTGTTTTAACTGTTTCTCTTATGAGTTATTGATCCAGGAAGTTTGAATCTGTAAATATTTAATATACAAGAACAGACTGCTTATACAGTTCTACAGCCTCTGTAAGACACTCCAGTCCAGATGTTAGATTGGTCTGAATTTTCTCAGATCAAACTACAGTATTAGGCCAACACAGCCTTTGATGGTGTACAGGTTTTTGCCAAATAAAAAAATAGAATGATTCCTCTAGTCTCATGCCTTTTCTTTCATCCTGTTATGAACCTAGTTCAAAGCAATTGTTTTTTTATTCATATTAGTTCAATTAGAAATACTTAATAGAATTCAGTTTACAAAAATGGGTTCTATGTGTACCCACGAGTCTCCTCTTTACAGACATGCCCACTTTATGATAATCACATATAAATGTGTTATTGTCTCCTAGTCTAAAATGGTATGTTTGAATATTTCTGCATACTGGGGTCCCTAAACAGTCTTGAATTACATAAATTGTGTATCACTGTAAAGCTGAAACTCTTGTGGATCCAATGAGCCCAACTGTATTCATGTGAGATGATGTTAGTCCCCACAGGAGACATTTCATTGTAGTGAAATGTTACCTCATTGTATAAAATGACCTGTGGTGACCTCTAGGATAATCACAGCCTCATGAAACTTTACAGCCACAAACTAGAGACCCAGAGCATTCAGAGGATGGATGGCTTTCCTAGCTAGATTGACAATAAGGGGGTTTCTGAGCAGTTTACTCAACAGAAGTGCTCGCCATCCAATCACAGAAAAATGCAATTCTTGCAGAAATCTCCAAATGTCAAAAGTTTCTAATCCCAAATCACAGCATGGTTTTTTCTATGGTGTTCCTCAAGGTCTTGGTGTCTTAATGTGGCATTTTGGAGGGATTATTGATAATTTTTATCAATTCTCCAGTGGTAAAAAATGGTTAAATTTATCACCAAGTTTGTGTAACAAATGGTATCAACCCAAAAATAGCTGCAACAGCTTATGAGACATAATAGAGCATGGGGATGGTACTTTTATTCAAGCAAATGGTTTTGCATCCACAGATGAAGTTGGGCCATATAAAACATTAAACAGACTGTCTTTGCAAATATGAAGCTTTCCAGTCCACAGTTTTAGAAACCAAACCTGTATTAGAAACCAGTAAAAGTGGTCTGCTGTGCTCTCTGGTGGTGCAGAGTGGAAGTGCAGCTGGTGCAACACTGGTGCAACACACCTGACACACAGATTTGTGCAGAGTCACTGTGATGTGGGCGCTGAATCATTGAACAGCTGCCTCACTGAGAGAGAGAGTGTTTATCTCCTTGGATATCTGGGTTAGTCTGACTCACCTCGGTGACAGCATGTGTGTAACGATGACTAAACACCTTAGATGTGGACCGACTCATCTGTCTCTCTGTTAGAAGTGAATCTGACTCTACCGGCCTGTAAACAGTCTGATCTCAACACAATAACATGTGATTTACTGGATGGAGTGTTTGTGTAATTCAAATCCCTCACCTTCCACCTGTTGCCCGCAAGCATCAGTTGACTCACAACACACAGCAGGTGAGGAAAAGAAAAGAAAGAAAGAAGAGGCTGAATAGAAAGATGTCTGAATGATTGTTGAGGGGATCAAAAGGAGCGATGAGTCACTCCTTTAGTCTCTGCTGGTGACATTAGATACGTTCAACTTTCACCTAAAGACCTCTTATGCTGCATTCACAGCAAGAGCGTAGCAAGTTTTCGCGAGTTGGACCGCCGGGATCATTAGTGTTCATTCGCTCTAGACGCTCCGGAGAGGAGGAGGAGCTTGTCTCCATAGATACCAACAACTTTTCTTTCCTCCATTTCGTCCATCAACCATGGAAGAAATAACCACTGTTGCTGCTTTGTACAGTTGTGGAAGTGCCAGATATGTCAGAAAACCAAAGGCCGTCGTGTCTGGGTTCATAACGTCACCCGACGGCGAGCTGTATTCACATACAGTACCATTACACTGACTGTACCTATCAGCCACACGTCGCTACTGCGGTATGGACCCAAAATAAACAGATTATGCTGTGATTTAATATCAATAAACAGATCCAAATGATGCTGAAATAACTACATAGTGATGCTGATTAGTAAAAAGTCTGAATTCATGCTTTGTCAGGTCTGTTACCAAGACGACAAGCAAACAACTTTTAAAATGCTTGTTTTCTGAATGGAGTTTGGATGGATCAGTGCCAGGCTATGCAGCTGCTCCATCAACACTCAACACAAAGTCATCTAGGCATAAATACGGCAGCGACGTTGTTGTTTCTACCATAGACAGTCTGGTTTATACACAGCGTTTGGTCCGCTCTCTGTACAGACATGATGTACTATCGTAGCTCTGGGTGACCACAGACGCCTACAAGATTTATTTATCCTCCATTTCTGATTCAACGGTGTCAGGATGTCAGTGACGACAGGAGGAGAATCTCAACGCTGAAAGGCTTTCACCACACAGCGTCACGCCAATTTCACGTGTTCACATCACGTCATTTGCTTCGCCTGGCGTGAATTCCCATCTATTTGCCTTTTTGCATTGGCTTTGTATGGAATTGTGCTGTGCGAAAAGCTACACTCTTGGTGTGAATGCCCCATTACCCAGTCTACTTTACCTACAATGATTACAATAATTATTCTTGCTGGTCTTATTATTAGTATGAAAGTCCATTTCCACCAAAAATATACAGGAAAACTTTACCATAAGAAAAATACTCATGTTAAATCAAAATGATGAAATAAGTCAAAATGTTGTCTCCATATCTAAAGATTTGTATTTTGATCATGTATACTTTTACTGTTTACCTACTTATTATAATACTGATTGGCCACAATCTTGTTTTGTTTTTTACTGATGCCTCTTGTTGTTTGCTGCTGTAATACTTCAAAATTCTAATAAAGGATTATCTTATCTTAAATTAAATTAAATGAGTTTTATTGCTACCTGGGAACATTTCAAATGGCAGATCGTATCCAAATGGCCTCTACTAAAACCTCTCTATCTTTGCTCTGCTTCATTTTATTAGCAGCATCAGGTAATGTCCAGATGTTGTGATGTGGTTTGCAAGAGTTTTTGCGGCAACTGAGTCGGTTACTATCTGTGGGTTCATCGGTATAAATGACTCCTTTCACATACAAGTAGTCATGTGATAAAGTGTTTGCTGTTTATATAATTATTTATTATTATAGCCGCTTTAACGATAACTGAGAGAATGAGGAGAAGATCATATTATCCAGGATATCAATTCAATTTTTCAATTCAATTCAATATGCTTTATTGGCACGACTGTCAGGTGAACAAATATTGCCAAAGCGTCAATTCAATAATAATAAGAAAAAAAGAACAAAATAAAAACATAAAAATATATATGCATACATACAATTCATTAAGGAAATTACAATATATAGATATTTAAAAAGAACATGAAAATTGTAGAAAACATTACAGAAATAATTCATGTTTGTTGTGTCAATAAAACAAACAAACAAATAAAAAACAATTAAGAACAATATATTGCAATATCAAAATTTCAAATGTAAAAAAAAAAAACATGAAGTAGAGGAGTAAATAAAAGATCACTGAACGGCTTCAGAGGATAAATACTGATTAAACTGTCTGCTTATGAAGATCTGGTTAAAAGCTCAGGAAAAAAAACAAGTACACAGAGTTTGACTTGAGACTATTTTAAGATTTGTTGTGAAAATATACAGTACGTAATTAGCGCGTTTTTATCTCAGGATTAAAGAAATGATTAATGAAATACTCTGCTTTGAAAGTTAACTGTATCTGATGTGTTTTTTTTCCACAAAAAAAACGACCTTTTGGCCTGTGCCTTTTCCCCCATTAAAACGAATCTAAATTATTTAATTTTAACAGTTTAACTTCTGGACACAAGATGTCTTCTACTTCACTATAAAGTCAATTCTCTGTTTGTGACCTTGAGGTTTCAAATGTCCACGTCACACCGGTTGAAATGTCACATAAATCATTCTGCACAGTGAAACTCAACCATCTGAACAAAGAAAACACGTTTTTGGGAGGTCGGGAGGCTTTAACTTTCTTCCCCAACAAAATGTTAAATATGATTTAATTATTAAAACTTACGCAGAAGTCAAACTAAATGATTCAACATTACATTCAGTTGTAAAAAATATTATAAAATACCATTTTTTTGCTGTTCAAACAAATCAAGACAGTTTGCTAAGAAAGATAGAAATTGAAGATTGCTAATTGTTTTTTTAAAAGCTAATAACTCTTTAAAATGAGTGGTTGATGTAGGGTCTTTAACGTCTTCTCTTGGCCGCTGTGTCTGATGTCGGTCCTCTCTTCCTTTTGCTGTCATATTCTTCTTCTTCTGTGGTCCTGTTAGTGTTCAATTCACATTAGCAGAACAAGACTGAAATGTGCGGTTGACCCAGACAGAAATATATTAAAGAATAGGTTCAGTCAGTGTTTAAACAATACGTTCATGCTCATATGTACACTGGTCGCTGTAATTGTTCCTCCTGTCTGTGACTATAACAAGCTGTTGTGCAGGTTGTATTTTAGTCAATTTCATCTCATTTTTTAAATCTCATCTTTATTTCATTCTGTTTTTATTGCTTATTGTTTTAAATGTCATTGTAATGCTTGTCTTTTCATTGTGTTTGAAATGTGCTCCATAAATGAAGCTGCCTTGCCTTTAAACACACTAATCTGTAATTCTAACTGGATTGTATTTTATTGTTTCATTAGTATCTTAAACAACCCGCCGCCATCAACGCAGCCCCTTGCACTGGTTTAATTTAACGCAGTGCTGTTTTCTGACTTAATCCTAAATGATGGGGGACAAAATCCACAGTCGTTATTCTGCACAAAACATTCAGCTGAGGCTAAAAATGACGCTGTAGGCGCTAATTAATCATTAAATAATCAGCCTTTTAGTACCAGATTTCCTGTTTGTGTCTCCACAGAGAGTTGTGATAACTAATCAAAAACAGGAAATAATGTATAAGAACTGCTGAAGCTACATTCATTAACTTCTTAACTTTGGAATACATTTTTGCACAGATAGAGGAATGGGATTTTTTTTCTTCCATTACTAACATTGAAATTGCTTTGTATCCAGTATGGACAAGAGAAACCATTAAACAATGCTTTCAGTGTACATATGGGCCTTTAAACACCAAAATACACACACACACACACACACACACACACACACACACACACACACACACACACACACACACACACACACAGTATAGTAGTGTCAGTATTCATTAAACTTTGCAGAAGCAAAATTACAACTGTAATCCATTGATGCATTGAAGTGCATTTATTTAACATGCTGTAATTGATTAGAATATATAATTAAAGACTGCGATTGATCAAATTGAATTGAACTGTGTTCAAACTGTAAGATTTATGATGCATTCAATCTTTGCTGAAAGAGCTGAAATCTACGGAGGATGGAACAAAAAAATATGTCATTAAATATAGCAAAAATAATATAAAAAATAAAGGTAGCCATTAATTCAATGATAAAATGTGACATAAGTTGATATGTCTTTATTTATTTATCTTTGTATTCATTTCCTTATTTATTTATTTATTTACTCTTCTGTTTCATTTTCCCTTTTATTTATTTATGTTTTTATTTTTATTAATTTTTAAAGGTATCAATTTATTTTTTCACTTATTTTTTATTTATTTCATATTTATTTTAAAATGTATTTATTTATTTATGCATGATTTTCCCATTGCATTTCATCCCTTATTTATTTATGAACTCTTTTATATATTTATTTTTTATTTTGGCAGCTTACATCCTCCATAGCAATTAACTCAAAATGCAGTTTGATTAAATAGTTCCACTCTATGCATAAATAAAGTACATACAGTATATGTGTCCCTAATGTCAATAAAACAAAACATACCTTTCTTCTGAGTTTATCTTTTAGTGGATGTTGTCGTGGTTTTTCGGGGCGGCGACATCTTCCTCTGTCTCGCTGCTTTCTGATTGGTCTTCAGCTTCACCTCCACAGGGTAGTGGTCACTGATACTCTGAGTCTGGGAAACCAAATCAAGTTGGAATAATTGTCCTTTAAAATACAGTAAACTGTCAATGAGTTCAACACAAACATGAGTCTCACTTCTCCATCCGTCAGCTTGAACGCTTTCTGGAAGTTGAAGGGCTTGGCCGAGCCGGGGACGATGGCGTCCAGCGTTATCTGTTTGTACACCACGATCCTGTTGGCAGGAAATACATCACAAGGTTTAAAAGCAATCAAACAAGACACAAATCTGCCCAGATCACACTGTAGCACTGAGATGTGTGTTACCTGTCGTAGGTGTGGTCATTACAGTTACTAGTCGTTGTTCCGACATCATCGGCTATCAGCCAATGATATGGAGCAGAGGAGATGCTGATCTTGTCCTTCCTCTTCTTGGAGAGATATCTTCCATCGGCATTAAAGTCCCCCAAAATCATAATTTTCTGCAAAAGAAATAACAACACAACCAAAGCCATGATGAAAGATTCTAAAGTTGATCCTTACTAAAGTCTGCTTACTGCTGAGTAACAACCAGAATTAAATTAAAGAGTGACTTTACACCCTCTGAAAATCTGTTTTTGTTGACTTCCAGTGGTTGAACTTCTCACCTTGCAGCAACAATGTATGAACCCATAGAGAACTATCACTTAAGTCTGCCGTTCCCCTCGGTTCTATATGCATTTTAGCTTCCATCAGCTCATTGTTACAATCCGCAACTTTGCTGTTTTGGGTTTGCTTTAAATCTCTTACCAGCCTGCTCAGGTACTCTGTTCACTACCTGCTCAGGTACTCTGTTCACTACCTGCTCAGGTACTCTGTTCACTACCTGCTCAGGTATTCTGTTCACTACCTGCTCAGGTATTCTGTTCACTACCTGCTCAGGTACACTGTTCATTACCTGCTCAGGTATTCTGTTCACTACCTGCTCAGGTACTCTGTTCACTACCCGCTCAGGTACTCTGTTCACTACCCTCTCAGATACTCTGTTCATTACCCGCTCAGGTACTCTGTTCACTACCCGCTCAGGTACTGTGTTCACTACCCGCTCAGGTACTCTGTTCACTACCCGCTCAGGTACTGTGTTCACTACCCGCTCAGGTACTCTGTTCATTACCCGCTCAGGTACTGTGTTCACTACCCGCTCAGGTACTCTGTTCATTACCCGCTCAGGTACTGTGTTCACTACCCGCTCAGGTACTCTGTTCGCTACCCGCTCAGGTACTCTGTTCACTACCCGCTCAGGTACTGTGTTCACTACCCGCTCAGGTACTCTGTTCACTACCCGCTCAGGTACTGTGTTCACTACCCGCTCAGGTACTCTGTTCATTACCCGCTCAGGTACTGTGTTCACTACCCGCTCAGGTACTCTGTTCATTACCCGCTCAGGTACTGTGTTCACTACCCGCTCAGGTACTCTGTTCATTACCCGCTCAGGTACTGTGTTCACTACCCGCTCAGGTACTCTGTTCATTACCCGCTCAGGTACTGTGTTCACTACCCGCTCAGGTACTGTGTTCACTACCCGCTCAGGTACTCTGTTCACTACCCGCTCAGGTACTGTGTTCACTACCCGCTCAGGTACTCTGTTCATTACCCGCTCAGGTACTGTGTTCACTACCCGCTCAGGTACTCTGTTCATTACCCGCTCAGGTACTGTGTTCACTACCCGCTCAGGTACTCTGTTCGCTACCTGCTCAGGTTGAAAATGTCATTGTTCGCTGTAAACATGGCCAAACATTGTTTCCACTCAAACCCATAAAATGATATTGCTACCATACTTTATATACTTTATACATTTCCAACTTACATCAGTCCTCCATCTTTTCTTCGCGGCTTCGACCACAACAGCCAGAGCTTCCAGCTCTATCTCTGCGTCCGCTGGTTTGGTGTGAACTGGAATCAGGACCAGCTTCTGCACAACTGGAAGCACAAACACACCCAGTAAGACACAGCTTAACTGGACACACACATACACATACAGTATATATATATACTGTTTATATAAACCCAATTCTAACTTTAACCTTAAAATCAAGTCTTAACCTTTAAACAGCCCATTGAAAGTCTGTCCCAAACTGAGGACCGGTCAAAATGTCCTCACAACAGCTAAAATTGATATTGGTCCTCACAAAGATAGCCGTACAAGACACACACACACACACACACACACACATACACATTTACACACAAGTACCTGTATTTGGACACTTGAGCAGTAGGATGAAAGGCTCTCTTTCGAACATGTCTACAACATTATCATCTTCATCATCTTCTTCATCATCTTCCTCTTGTTCACCTTCATATTCCTCTTGTTCACCTTCATATTCCTCTTGTTCACCTTCATATTCCTCTTGTTCACCTTCATATTCCTCTTGTTCGCCTTCATATTCCTCTTGTTCGCCTTCATATTCCTCTTGTTCACCTTCATATTCCTCTTGTTCGCCTTCATATTCCTCTTGTTCGCCTTCATATTCCTCTTGTTCGCCTTCATATTCCTCTTGTTCGCCTTCATATTCCTCTTGTTCACCTTCATATTCATATTGTTCACCTTCATATTCCTCTTGTTCACCTTCATATTCATATTGTTCATCTTCATATTCCTCTTGTTCACCTTCATATTCCTCTTGTTCACCTTCATATTCCTCTTGTTCATCTTCATATTCCTCTTGTTCACCTTCATATTCCTCTTGTTCACCTTCATATTCCTCTTGTTCACCTTCATATTCCTCTTGTTCATCTTCATATTCCTCTTGTTCACCTTCATATTCCTCTTGTTCACCTTCATATTCCTCTTGTTCACCTTCATATTCCTCTTGTTCACCTTCATATTCCTCTTGTTCACCTTCATATTCCTCTTGTTCACCTTCATATTCCTCTTGTTCACCTTCATATTCATATTGTTCACCTTCATATTCCTCTTGTTCACCTTCATATTCCTCTTGTTCACCTTCATATTCCTCTTGTTCACCTTCATATTCATCTTGTTCACCTTCATATTCATCTTCTCCATCATCATCATTATCTTCTTCTTCTTCTTCTTCTTCTTCTTCTTCTTCTTCATCTTCTTCTTCTTTGTACTGGTAGGCGTCGATCATCGTCACCTCATCCTTTCTGAGACACACACACACACACACACACACACACACAGATGAATGCACACATGTACTGTATCCAAAACTTTATAAACAGACAGTAACATCCTTAATTTTATCTTTATTTTTCAAGATGTACTCAATACCTCGGTCAACTACATTTCTTTTGTTATTATATTTATTTATTTCACAGCTGTGTTGAATACTCGATTCTGATTGGTCAATCATGGCGCTCTACGGTCTGTTATGGTCTGTTGTTATGTATAACAGATCGTTGCTATGTATAACAGGTTGCTATGTATAACAGACTGTTGCTACATATAGCAGACTGTTTCTACGTATAGCAGACTGTTGCTATGTATAACAGACCGTTGCTACGTATAGCAGACTGTTTCTACGTATAGCAGACTGTTGCTATGTATAACAGACCGTTGCTACGTATAGCAGACTGTTTCTACGTATAGCAGACCGTTGCTACGTATAACAGACCGTTGCTATGTATAGCAGACTGTTGCTATGTATAACAGACCGTTGCTATTTATAACAGACCATTGCTACATATAACAGACCGTTGCGACGTATAACAGAAGGTTGCTACGTATAGCAGACTGTTGCTATATATAACAGACTGTTGCTACGTATAGAAGACTGTTGCTATGTATAACAGACCGTTGCTACATATAACAGACTGTTGCTACGTATAACAGACCGTTGCTACATATAGCAGACTGTTGCTATGTATAACAGACCGTTGCTACGTATAGCAGACTGTTGCTACGTATAACAGACCGTTGCTACGTATAGCAGACTGTTGCTATGTATAACAGACCGTTGCTACGTATAACAGACCGTTGCTACATATAACAGACCGTTGCAACGTATAGCAGACCGTTGCTACGTATAGCAGACCGTTGCTATGGATAGCAGACTGTTGCTACGTATAGCAGTTCTGATGTCGGACTCTGGAGGACCGTTTTTGTGTCAAATTATTGATTTCTTCAGTAAGTAGCCGTGTAATAAGCGGGATAATGTAAAGCTAGCGGGTCATTGCATCGGCCTGTCGGGGATTCTTTCACATCAATGACCGGCTCGCTGTACATTATCTATTATTAATTGTTAGTTAGCAAGATATCTCAGAACTACTTGAAGTATTTCAGTTAAACTTTGTGGAAAGTTGCATGACCTGTTTGGTCCAATGGAACCACCATGTGATCACTTATAAAGCACTTTATGTTTTAGCTCATAACTCCTGAACCATAAAGCTGCTAATCATAATATACAAATCGCCCTCAAACAAAACAAATTTACAAAATATTTTCTATCTATTTTGTCTTTGACATGCCACATAGTTTTCCTATAATTATCAACCAAATTAATGAAGGCGTTGTCTATTTGAGGCAATCCTGAGAATGTGATGGTAGTTCACCTATAGGTGGTGCTACAGCAACATGATCACATTTAAATGGTGTGACGACCCCTCCTCCCTCTCCTTTAACAATGGCCATAACTAACTTCACTTAAAATTTTGCACAATTTGTTCATTTTGATGCGGATCCAGAGGCAGGTTATATTTTTCTAAATTTTTTCTTTTCTTTTAAATGTTTTACTAAGTTAAGAGATTCAGAGGATTGTGCAGTCTTGGCAGATGTGAGCTCTGTTATTTTGTCGGACGTTCGTGACACTTAATGACACTGTGGTGAGCAGACACTCACAGTTTCATTTGCTGTGTGAATTATTCACTTCATACCTGTAGAAGTACACAAACTTCTCCTTGTGGGAGCTTCGTCCAAGCGATTCACTGCACATCATGGTGTACGGGTGTTTTTTGTTCCTTCTGTCAGAAAACAGACAAAACTGAATGACTCACTGTCATCACATCATTGGTTCTTATTTGTGCCATTGTAGAGGTCCCACAGTATTTCATTTCTTGATTTGTTTTCAGTCTCACCATTCTTAATGTTATATGCGCAAATAATTTAAGTGTATTTAAAAGCTAGATTCAATCCGAGAGACCAGCTCCCTCTAGCCTCTGTAATTGTAGTTATTCTCTCATTTCTCTCATCGACTCTTTTCTGAAAAGTTGAAACATGTCACCCCTGAAATATTTAGACACATTTACGCTAAAGTGTGATACATTTGGATGCATTTAACTACTTTTACTGGCATTGTAAAAATAGACCTTTTTGACTTGTCTGGAGCCGGTTACACAAACATAGACTATAACTAACACGGTCTCAGGGCAGTTCATGAAATAGTTACGAAATGTAATCTATTTGATTCGTGTACATAGACATAAATTTCATTTTATTTTTGTGAAGCTCAGCACGACTTTCAACAACGTATTTTTCAAGCGTTTTCCCATGAATGTCCAGCAACACGTGACGCACGTGTCAATTTTCGCTCCAGTCTTTTCAAAATAAAACTACTTAGTTAGGTTTAGGAAAAGATCGTCTTGGTTGGGATAAGGCAACAAAACCACTTAGTTAGGTTTAGGAAAAGATCGACTTGGTTAGGATTAGGCAACAAAACCACTTAGTTAGGTTTAGGAAAAGATGGACTTGGTTAGGATTAGGCAACAAAACTACTTAGTTAGGTTTAGGAAAAGATCGACATGGTTAGGATTAGGCAACAAAACTACTTAGTTAGGTTTAGGAAAAGATGGACTTGGTTAGGAGTAGGCAACAAAACTACTTAGTTAGGTTTAGGAAAAGATCGACATGGTTAGGATTAGGCAACAAAACTACTTAGTTAGGTTTAGGAAAAGATCGACACGGTTAGGATTAGGCAACAAAACTACTTAGGTTTAGGAAAAGATGGACTTGGTTAGGATTAGGCAACAAAACTACTTAGTTAGGTTTAGGAAAAGATGGACTTGGTTAGGAGTAGGCAACAAAACTACTTAGTTAGGTTTAGGAAAAGATCGTCTTGGTTAGGAGTAGGCAACAAAACTACTTAGTTAGGTTTAGGAAAAGATCGACATGGTTAGGATTAGGCAACAAAACTACTTAGTTTAGGAAAAGATTGCGTTTGGGTTCAAATAACTCCACAAATGCTGTAGCTTAATTACAGAAGTTGCGTGAGAAATAAATCAACGTTGACTTCTGGTTTCACACGGGACATGAACAGCGGTCTCCTGGTGAAAGTCTGGTGTTTCTAGACCCACCCATCCACACCGACCTCCTCACTACACGGCGTTTGCCGCTCTTTATACTTCCTGGTTCACAATTACATGGATTACATATGAATAGATTTCGTGCTGACATGAGGAAAAAAAATGTGTGTCTCTGTACGCTAATCAATATTTTGAGACTATTTCACGATCTGCTGTATGACTGGGCTGATAATTACACATGTTTGACAAGTCAAAATACTTACAGTGCAAAAAAGGTCTTTTGACTTAAAAATGCTCCAGATGTCTGTTAAGTTGGTTAAAAGTAGCCTGGTAGGGGCG
>NC_133795.1:37421709-37474209 GCF_043250625.1 Sebastes fasciatus | reverse complement strand
AAAAGAATTGATTTTGTGCTGACCATCACTAAAAAATTTGTCCATATACACGAATCAATACATTAAATTTCATGACTATTTCACAAACTGCTGCTGGAGATTTCGAACTTTTGAGTGTGTCCATGGATCATCTGTTGCCCCAGTGCATGCTGGGAGGCTCCCCAATACACCGACCTCATGTAGCTGTGATCACACGATCGGCACTCGGCCAATCACATGAATACTGATGACGGTCTCAACGCCTTTATTTCAAAATAAGAGTACACAGTAATTGAAGATAACTTCCTCCGTGATGAACAGATCAAACCTCAAACTGCTTTCAAAGAACCAGGACTTTATTTTAATATCATAGTTATTTAATTACATCAAATATGAAAAACATCCATGGTTTGATCCACTCACAAACTGTAAGTATGCCTCATTCATGGTTATCAACAGCGTAGTGGCGGATTCTGAATTTACAAACACCTGTTGACTGTATTAACAACCAGCCTCCTGTATGAGATTCATCAACAGTTTACTAAATAAATCATTTATCTGTTTTTATCATTCAATTTACCGGCTGAAGTTGAGGACGAGTCTCTCACATGTGATCAGTCTGTTTCACTGTGAGAAAATGAGGATGTGTTTATAATGGAGAGAACTGCTGTATAGTTGTATGTTTGGGCTTTGCTGCTCAGTACAGAGGTGGTTTAGTGGGACAGCTGGGATCTTTCTTGTTCTCCGCTGGTGGAGGTGGAATGTTTCGGGAGCAAAGCATCATGGGACGGGTGTAAAGCTGTGTACTGAGTTATGTTTGGACCAGCATTAATGTACATGAGGAAACTCCGTGGAGTGCATCTGATAAAAATATCATGTTAAAGGAAGAGTTTGGGTGGTTTGCAGTGGGGGGTTGTATGAGGTGCTTCTCCACAGTCAGTGTCAGACAGCTATACCGTCTGTTTCTGACGGGGAACTGAAGCCGTTATCTACGCTCTCGCCAAAGCAACCAGACTCCATTGAAAAAAGAAAAAAAAATGTTATCTTGCAAGAACACGGGAGTTACTGGTCTACTGCTGCCTCTATCGGTTATTTAGTTTGTGTTACTGTGGGACTTTGGTGAATCCGAACTAACCAAAGTCACACAATAACACAAACAAACTAACCGATAGAGGCAGCAGGAGACCAGCAACCCTCCGTGTTCTGAACGGTCAAATTACTATTTTTGTGAATGGAGTCTGGTGGCTTCGAAGAGAGCTATATAACGGCTTTAGCTCCCCGTCAGAAAGGGCTGTCTGACAGCGAGGTAAAGTGGTGAAAATATTCTAAATATAGCGTACACTTAAACTGATATTGTTGTTTTTAGGTGTGTAAAATGTGTGTTGCTGCTGGCCCTTTCCACAGCAGTACATCGCTTTGCTCCCGTGCCGGTGCTCCTGTCTGTTTCTACTGTAGTGATACACTGACTATGGAGACGTACCTCATACAACCACACTGAGAAACACTGGAACTATCCCCTTAAGGTAACTATCAGTCATGTTTGCATTTGTGGAGATTCTTAATCTTTCAACTGTGAAGGTTTCTTTCCCTTCTGATAAACTTTAGGAACATCTAATCCAGACAAACTGTACAGCAGAACTCCTCTATAAGTCATGATGACATCATCAAGCAGCCGAAGTAGCTCAACCAGCTTGGACAATGTTTGATGGCTCAAATGTCTTGCGAGTTTTATTAACGCTTAATTCATCTGTGAAAGCCATCCTCATACAGTCAGGGGTCATTGTTATGTGTGTGTGTGTGTGTGTGTGTGTGTGTGTGTGTGTGTGTCACTGCTCGTTCTGCTGTGTGTCTGTGATGGTGGAGACGGCGCCCTGGCCCTTGCTGACGTCACTGATACACGCCCACTGACCGTCCATCGACTCCTTCCACAGCGTCACCTGCAAGACAATCAGAAATACATGAGAGGAGAAAATAAACAAAGTGTAGACTAGTGCTGGGACGATTCACCTATCTCCTGATTCAATACTATCACCATGCTTAGGTGCCGATTCGATATGTATTGTGATTTTTAAGTATTGCGATTCAATATTACGATTTATTGTGATTGTTGTTAACTTTTTTAACACTAGACCATGGAGGGAAAAAGATGAATAGTACACTTCTAGGGACTTTTACTTTGTAAAATCTCTAAATGAATCCAGTAAAAATGTTTGATTCTCAGCATGCATGTAGTCAGAGATGTCCTGAAGTCAAATATATCAGGATCATTGTCAGGTATTATTTATTAAATTTTTTATCCAGCAACCCAAAAATCAAAGAATAAAGACATTTCCCTCACAGATTAGTGGTATTTTCTTTTTAATTTATAAGGGACATGTAATGTTTTATATTTCTGGTGAATATAATCCAAACAATCTTATTTCCATATATGTATTTTGTATATGCAGTTCCCTTTGTTAACACCTTATTTTGAAAACCGGACGTAGTCCCACGTGTCTACTTCCTCTAACTTCTCCAAGTCCGTCTCTAGCTCTCCCGTCAGCTCCGTTCTCTTTATACATCCATGGTCAGCTCCATCGGGGCCGTTTGAATGCATTTAACATAAATGTCAGTATCTGGGTGCTCTACAGTTGTAGCGTCGGCCCATTTGACCACGGAGATGAGAGCGACGGCCGGCTCGACCGCACGTTACCGCGATACGATAATGTTTCCTGAACCGTGACAGAGTTAGCATGCAGCTTTAGCCGTGATGTCTAGCTCTGCTTTTCCTGTCAATGTGTGAACCCCAAAGTGTTTCCATCCTTTACTGGATGTGTAGTGTTTACCACGCTGGATTTAAAATGGGAGGGTGCAGGTCGTATCCACGCAGACCCTCCAACGTTTTATACTTTCTGCGGTTTGTTTTGGTTGACGGATACGGAACGGATATGACGTCACGTTACTCAGACTACAACAATAAAAGCGGTAACTTCCTTCTACCTCCACATAGACTCAAATGAAGCCAATATATTGATTCTGGCGTTAAAACATCTATTTCAAAATCATAAAAAAAGCAATTTGCGATACAAAGGGGAATTGATTTTTTTTTCCAACCCCAAGTTCAGTGTCATTGTATAACTTTATATACTTCACCTTGTTGTCTCCTCCAGAAACAGCCAGTATATTTCCAGTGATGGACCAGCTGACGTGCCAAACAACATCATTAAACTTATGGAGCAGTTTGGCCGTCCAGGTGTTTCCTGCTGGGTCGTCACACGTCCAGATGAACACGCGTCCGTCCTGGAGAGGAAACAAAAACCTCATGTAAAAACAGTGACCTCTGGTGGGACAGTATGTGAGGGACCCAGCAGACAGAGTTTCATTCATCAGCTGCTGATAAAACCTTTTCCACTCTGGCCCGAGGTGGAAGAAGTACTCAGATACCATCGATACTAGATAGTAAAAGTCCTGAATTTAAAATGTTACTCGAGTAAAAAGTACAGAAGTATTATCATCAAAATGTACCTAAAGTATCAAAATGAAAAGTGCTCATTAGTGTGCATGCAGCCTGTTGCAGCGCTCCTGTTGGTTCTCTTCTTCTTACCTGTTTGATTGATTTACTAGTAACTGATTTAAGCTGCGTCCTCTCTAAACACGTTAGTGGAGAGATTCCTGGTCTGTTTTTTTACTGTGAAATTATATTGTAGCTTTATGTACATAATTTACATGTTACATACTCCCTTATATCTATTTTTTCTTATGTTTCTTAATGCTTTTATATATCAATAAAGTATTTCTGATTCTCCTGGCTTCTTTTAAAGTGTTATATTATTCTGTTTTTATCACTAACAAATACATGTAAGAGCATTTTAATATTGTAGTTTGTCAATGTGAAGATGTTTTTAGATACTTTGTGTATTACTGGGTAGATTAGTAGTATAATACTGCATCATATCATGTTTTTTTCCTTTATGTAATCAGTAACTAAAATGGTCAGATATATGGAGTCAAATCAGTCTCAATATTAATGAATGCACACAGAAGGATTCACAAATGTATTTTGTGATTTATATATAAATGACTCTCTCCACAAAAATACTTTTCAAAGCACAAAAAAATATGTTTCTTATCGTTGTATATAAATGTGAAGAAAAAAAAAAATCACATAAAAAATAAAGTTTACAAATATATTTCTGACGCACACACAAAAGTTTCTTGTTTTAAATAAACATAATAATAATCCACAAATATATGTATTTAAAAGTATTTGCACATTACATTAGTTATATTTGTGGATTTATTTAAAACAAGAAACATTTGTGTGTGCATCCGAAATATATTAATGAACTTTTTTTTTATATGTGTATTATTTATTTTTTTACATTTATATACAACAATAACTATTTTTGTGCGCATTGAACACTATTTTTGTGGAGAGAGTCGTTTATATATAAATCACAAAATACATTTGTGAATCCTTCTGTGTGCATTCATTAATATTGAGACTGATTTGACTCCATATAGATAAATGTAGTGCAGTAAAAAGTACAATGTTTCCCACTGAGATGTAGTGGAGTACAAGTAGAAAGTAACAGAAAATGAAAATACTCAAGCAAGTATGTCTAAATTCTATTAGGGTAGATGGACTGAGTTACATTCCCCCGCTGACTCTGACTCATTTTAAAATCATCACCCTTGCTTTATTAAAGCAGCAATAAAACTTAAAGCAGCCTGTTTATGACAATAAATGTTCTGTAACTTTCACCTCCAATCATGAAACTATTGAACTGTAATCTCTGGCTCCATCTAGTGGTAACCATTAATACAATAAAGATTCATTTAGTGTTCCTAGATAAACTGCTGATAAAATGAAGCAGAGTTTGATTGTTTTGGCAGCGATTCCCTGAAGAATATTTAGGGTGCAGCTGAGGAGCAGAGTCGAAGTGTGTTAATGAAAATATCACATAAATGATCCCTTTATTTCCAATAGATCTCACCTGGGAGCAGCTGGCGATGGTGCTGGTGGGAAGACCAATAGAAGGAGCCCAGCCGACGTCTCTCACCCAATCACTGTGAGCCTCCAGCTTCTGGTCCTCCTTCCACTGACCGTCCTCCTCTCTGGAGGCATCAAGTGACAATAAGTGACAGTTAGGAGTCTTTACTTTACAAAAATACACTGCTTCCCTGACACGAGCACTCCCAACTAAACTGGAAAAACAAAGTTTGGAAACTTGTGTTTGGTTGATTATTTCTCTGTTGTTACAATGCTAATGGTCATTGTATTTTACATCGTTGGAAAGCCTGTTTATTTACCTTCACAATGATGTCCAACTTGTAAGGATCATGCATTTGTGGGATGAGCAGCACAGCTGATTATGTGGGGAGCGCCCAAGAAAAATTTGCCAAAATGCTCCGTCAATGGTAAACAGTGTATTCTCCTGTTGGTGTTGACTCTTGATTTGAGTTGTTTGGTGGATTGGATGATTGAACTCTCTATCAGTAACAAGGAACAAACAAGGCATATTGGCAATGTTACATTTTATTCATTTAATACACCGTCAGGAGCCTCAGTAGCGGGTGGAAGATCCATACGCAGCCACAACAGCCTGGCACCTCCTCCTCATGCTGGTCACCAACCTGGTCACACGTTGCTGTGGGATGGCGTTCCATTCCTCAACCAGGATTCGTTGCAGGTCAGCCAACGAGGTTGTGTTGGTCACTCTAACACCTACAAGTTGATCCTACAAGTGTTCAGTTGGGTTGAGGTGTGGACTCTTGGCAGGCCGTTCCATTCTCTCTACTCCCATATTGTGGAGGTAGTCTGTGATAACCCTGGCTCTGTGGGGGCGAGCGTTGTCATCTTGGAGGATGAAATTAGGTGCCAGATTGTGGAGATATGGGATCGCCACTGGCTGCAGAATCTCATTCCGATATCTTTCTGCATTGAGATGGCCTTCAATGATGACAAGCCTTGTTTTGCCAGTGATGGAGATGCCGCCCCACATCTTGACACTGCCCCCACCAAAAGCTGTTACTCCATCGGTGCAACAATCAGCATAGCGTTCTCCACATCATCTCCATACTTTGACCCTTCCATCCAACTTTGGCAGACAGAACCTGGACTCATCACTGAACATGACATTCCCCCACATGTTCAGGTTTCATTGTCTGTGTTGTCGACAACAGCGCAAACGGGCCTGACGGTGAAGGGCAGTCATTGCAGGCTTCCTGGCAGCCTTATGAGAATACACTTTTTACCATTGGCAGAGCATTTTGGCAAATTTTTCTTGGGCGCTCCCCACATAATCAGCTGTGCTGCTCGTCCCACAAATGCATGATCCTTACAAGTTGGGCATCATTGCGAAGGTAAATAAACAGGCTTTCCAACCATGTAAAATACAATGACAATTGGCATTGGAACAACAGAGAAATAATCCACCAAACACAAGTTTCCGAACTTTGTTTTTCCAGTATAGTTAGCATTGCTCTGATCGACAGTTTAAAACAAAAAGGTCCCAAATACATGCAGCAAAACCACAGATAGCGCCTTAAAAGATTTTTTTGTGCCATTTTTCAATAGTGGCAATGAGAGTTATGAAAGGGGGAGAGAGAGAGAGAGAGAGAGGATGACATGCAGCAAAAGACCGTGGATCAGATTTGAACCTCGGGCCGCTGCGGTAAGAACTCAGCCTTGGTACTTGGGGCGCCGGCTCTACCAGGTGAGCTACCGGGGCGCCCCTTCAGACTAACACATGTTGTACACATGACAATAAATAAAGAACTTGAAGTCATTAAACGCGCCACAGAAAAGCAATAAACGCCACAGAAAGCCTATTAAACAACAACTTACTTCCAGAGTTTGACCAGGTTGTCGCAGCCTCCGGAGACGAAGCGTTTGACGTAGTTTGGTTTCTGACCCGACGGCTGATCGATCAGGCTGCCGGGAACGACGGCAGGAGCCCAACTCACCGCGTTACAGCCGATCTGCAGGAAGATTACTACCGAGTTAATAAACAGACACAAATCGGTACATCAGCAGCACGAGACAAACACCATGACCGAGTTAAGAACAGCACTGATGAACATAGATTTAAAACATTCTGGACAGCATTTCATTAACTGCACGACTCAGACGTGTGTCTCAAACCCACAGTGTGTGCGTTGCTGATCTTCTTGACGTCCCACTGCTGATCGCCAGTAAATGTGAGAATGGAAATGGCTCCATCGGAGCTGCCGCAGGCCAGAATCAGACCAAAGTCATAGGGACCCCAGCAGACAGAGTTCACTGTGGAGACACAGGAGGAGATTTAAAAACACTCAGACACACACACAAGGAACCTTTAAATATTTGAAAAACCAGACAGACTCCAGCTGATGGATCACACACTGATTTTACTAGAGACAGTCACAAATACACAAATATGAAGTACATTGAAAAACAACTGGTAAGATGTTTTAAATTTCCCCCGGACGTACAACGGAGCTACTGACCTGATGACTCGTGTCCGCAGTATTCATACATCTTGTCCCAGGATCCGTTCTCCTCCTTCCAGATGATGACTTTACGGTCGTAGGAACAGGAAGCCAGAATGTTGCCGAACATCGGGTGAGCCCACGCCACCTGCCATACGGGACCCTCGTGGCTACACAAATACAGAAACACAAATTTCGCTCAAAATACTCTGCGTGAAACCAATAATGTAAAACAAATACAGCGATAACGACAAGGCGAGCGCACATGAGACATCAGTGTTACAGCCCAGATTAAAGAACGGATTTCCCTGAATGTATAATCTGACTAAATAGCTGAGTATTACAGGAGACAATTTAATTCAAGGTGTTTTATTTATCTATGAGAAGTGATTTAAGCTGCTGGTTTGGCGTCTTACCCTCTGAGGTCTGCTACCAGGATCTGCCCTCCGTTTCTGACATCGAAGATCTTTACGGTGCGATCAGAAGAGCAGGTGGCGAGTCGGGTACCGTAGTAGTCCATTTGGGCATCGTGCTGAAACAAGACAGAGTAAATAAATAAATAATCTCCCCTTTACCTTTCCTCTTGATATTTTTCTGTAGACTGATATATAATACATTTATTGACTATATTCCTGCTTAAATTACAGTGTATACATTTTGCAAATACACAACAAATTTATTAAATTTGTATATGTTTGTTACAGGTCTGTGTGTTTGCCTGGGTGTGATTCCCTAGGTACCACCTTCCTCCCGGCCCTTGCTGTTGCAGCAGCTGGCTGGCCTCAGCTGAATCCTATCACTAATCATGGCTGGGGAATAAAAGACAGCGAGAGAGCTGCGGTCGGTGTCAGTGGACCAGTGACTCTAGTCGTACGACAGCTACCCCAGCTACTCTGTAATCGGTGTGTGACCTGTGACACACGTGAACTGTTATATATTTTAGTTGTAGATTGCGGCGACTATCTGATTTCGTCTTGAGTTAATAAAGCACTCCTTATTTTTGCTTACACCCGTTTCCTTGATTCTTTTTCCCAATTTAATGTTACTCTCCTCATCCGCTGGCCCAATCAGGGAACGTAACATAATGGAATTATGCAGTACTTTGACTATAACAGTGTATTTTTACAGCGTGGTATTAATACTTTAACTGTAACATAGTATTTTCAAAGTGTGGTATTAGTATTTTGACTGTAACAGAGCATTTTTACAGTGTGGTATTAGTACCTTTAGTGTAACAGAGCATTTTCACAGTGTGGTATTAGTACTTTTACTGGAGTAAAGTATCTGAATACTTCCTCTGTGTATTAATACTGCCAGCCACCGTGTCAGCTGTGACCTGCCGTACATTAACCTGAACCCAATACCAAAACAAAGACCCGTTCCTGAGGAAACACTGACTGACAGACATGCTCCATGTCACCATGTAAACACACAGGTGTGTCTCTGTGGTCTCTGTTGAGGCTGTTTAGAATCAACTCTGTCTCTGTAGTGAATGCTAACGGTAGCTTCAGCTAGCAGCTGTAAGTTTGGGGCTAAATGAGAAGAACTTACGATCATGTCCTCGTGGGAGGTGTCCACCGTGTTGATGACGGAAACCTGGAATCCACAAACACAGACATCCTCATTAAAGTGAGCCAGAGATACAGATCCTCTGTCAGCTAGCTCTCTGTCATTAGCCTCACTGCTAACAGGCTAACACGTCAGCAGCTAGCTAACGGTCGCCGTTAAACACGTTAAGCGTGATCAAACAGCTTCACCTGCAGCTCTAACATCACGTCACCACACTCACCATGACTGCGACTACAGCACAACACTACCCAGTGAGAGTACTCCTGATTCTCCTCTAGATGAATGAACCAGGTCCACTACTAGAGTCCGACGTGGCAACAAGAAGCCGCTTCACACACTGCAGGGTGCGACCACTATTTCTACCGGGTGGAAACAACCAAACAAAGGTTCCGCTTAGAAAATGTTACTTTGCATTCCATTAAATATAAAATGTAAACATCTAATAAATGTTACACAAAGACAAAGACAGACTGAGAGGCTATTAATATATTAATATATCAATATATTAATAAGCCTACCACAGTGTAGAAATACTCTGTTACTAGTAAAAGTCCTGCATTCAAAATCTTACTGAAGTAAAAGTACAACAGTATTAGCATCAAAATATACTTAAAGTAGATAGATAGATAGATATATAGATAGATAGATATATAGATAGATAGATATATAGATAGATAGATATATAGATAGATAGATATATAGATAGATAGATAGATAGATAGATAGATAGATAGATAGATAGATAGTTAGTAACTTTATTGATCCCGAGGGAAAATCAAGTTTCCAGCATCACAGTTCCATAGTGCAAAACATGTTAGTAAAAAGGCAGTAAAAAAGTTAGTAGTACAAAGTACAAAAAAATATACCAGATATAAAAATACAAGGAGATGAAGAAAACTGTTAAAAGTGAATATAGTGCAGGGTAACAGCTGTGATACAGGACTATTACAAAAAGTGAATATAGTGCAGAAGAGACTGTTGAAAATGTGTATAGTGCAGGGTAACTCCAGTAGCTTAGTCTATGAAAGTGCACTGTGTGCATTATTATCTGTTATCTATCTATCTATTAAAGTACTCATTATGCAGAATAATCTGTATTAAATTATTGTATCATAATTATTGATGCATTATTGTATGGAGGACAGAACCTGCCAAAAATAAATGAATAAATAAATAAATGACATAATAAATAAATAAATATGTCATTAAATGTAGGAAAAATAATATTAAAAATAAATGTAGCCATTAATTAATTGATAAAATGTAAAAAATATATATTTCTGTTTTAATTTGCTTATTTATTTATTTATCTATTTGTTTATTTATTTATTTGTCTTTGTATTAATTCCCTTATTTATTCACTCTTCTGGTTAATTTTCCCTTTTATTTGTTATGTTATGGTTTATTTTTGCATTTTTTTTTATTTATTTCACATTTGTTTTTAAATGTATGTATGTATTTATTTATTTATTTATACCTGCACGATTTTCCCTTCGCATTTCAGCCCTCATTTATTTCCAAATTTCGAAATATACCTAAAGTACCAAAAGTAAAACTACTCTTGACGTTTTACGCTCATCAACCGACAAAATAAAATATTAAATTATATAATAAAATATATAATACATTTTAATTAGTCGGCTCAGTGTCTATGTGTCCACACGGTGGCACCATAAACCTGAAACACTTCCGCCCTCACACAAAGAGCACAGAAGCAAAGAGACGACTCTGGTGTTTTTTTGACAACAACAGCCGCATTTTGGACTGAAACGCTTATTATATTTATAATATTTCATTCATTTTCATTTAAAAATTTAAAAATGTATTTCGAACATGTAGAATACAAAAAAGAAAAGAAAAAAAAGAAAAAGAGAATGATCATACCAACAAGTGGACAGCCAGAAACAAGTAGTATTTACATACAATGAAAAGCGTAGGAAAAATAAATTGTCAACACTTGATGCCTTGATTTACATATTCGAAAAGGAGCGAGAAGAAGTATAAACTTATTTAATCCCACCCCTTCTCCATAAATCAATTAAAAATTATTAACCAGCTTCCTTAATGAGCCATACATATACTCTAATTAAATTTTCCTAAATTTGTCTAACTCTAATTATTATTATTTATAATTATTCTAACTATAATTATTACCTTTAATCTGTGTCATACAGAAATATAAATTAATTAATGATATAATTATCCTTATCAAAATATAAATTTGTTATAAATCCACAATACCAATTCATTACTTATAATATAACTTAATCACAACACCAATTCATAACTTACATATTTATCTTAATCATATTGACTATTTGTTATCTTATTGTTCAACAGAGGCCATTTCAGTAGAGACATGAAATATATGACAATATAATAGAAATACTTTAGTTTTACTTTTGTAGGTGACGTTTTACTGGCGTCCGGTGGTTGCTTTCAGTCCAACATGGCGGAATGGGCGCTGATGTTGCTATGGAACCAACAGCTGAGTTTCGCCTCTTGGTGTATATGTGTTCTTTGCTTCACATCTATTTTTATCTGAACCCAGCAGTGTCAGGTTTCCCCCCGCCGGTGAGGCTCTCTCTCCGGTGTGACTCCTTCTCTACGTCGCCTCCACTCTCGCCATGTTGTCGGGTTAAATCTGTCGCTACACTCTTCACTTTTCATCGTAGAATAAGTTTCCCAACCCGACCCAACATGTCCAGTGTGTCCTACCACATCTCCAACCTGCTGGAGAAGATGACGTCAACTGACAAAGACTTCAGGTGAGACTCAACAGTTCATGAGCAGCTCCAGTGTCTCACAGTGAGAGGACACTTTTTAGTCCTGACTCCTTATGTGTGTCTGTCACTTTTATTTAAATGTCATCACACTGAAAGTCTACTTTTAACTACTTTAATAAGTGTGTGTCTGTGTGTGGGGGGGAGACGTACTCAGATCATTTACTTCAGTAGCCTACAAGAAGTAATACCACAGTGTAGAACATTCAAAACCTTACTTAAGTAAAAGTGCAACAGTATTAGCATCAAAATAATACTTAAAGTTCTACTACTCATTATGCAGAATAGTCTATAGTATATTATTGTATCATAATTATTGATGAATTATTGTATGGAGGACAGAACCTGCCAAAAATAAATGACTCAATAAATAAATAAATATGTCATTAAATGTAGGAAAAATAATATTAAAAATAAATGTAGCCATTAATTAATTGATAAAATGTGACAAAAATTTATATTTCTGTTTTAATTTGCTTATTTATTTATTTGTTTATTTATTTATCTTTGTATTAATTCCCTTATTTATTCACTCTTCCGTTTAATTTTCCCTTTTAATTGTTATGTTATTGTTTATTTTTGCATTATTTTTTATTTATTTCATATTTGTTTTTAAATGTATGTATTTATGTATTTATTTATTTATACCTGCACGATTTTCCCTTTGCATTTCAGCCCATATTTATTTTCCTAAACTTATTTATTTATGTATTCTTTTCTTTGTACATTTCTTTATGTATTCTGCCTCATTATGTAAATGAGGGGGCTGTCACTCAACGTTTGTCATCACTTCATTATAATATTTTTGCTGCATTTATTTAGTAATTTATTCATTTATTTTCGAGTTTGGCAGGTTCCGTCCTCCATATTCATGTGTTCATCACTTTAATGTTGCATCTGGTAAAGGTGGAGATCATTTTAATGAGTTTATATACTGCTGGTAGTTTAATCTATAATAATACATCAATTAAGTGAATGTACTTAGTTACTTCCCACCATTTGAGATTAGAGTGTCTGTAAATCAACAACATCATGAAAAATACAGATTTCACTCAACTCATCACCTTAATTAACTGATGTTTAAGTCTTTGGTGCCTGTCTTTCTTTTCCTGTTCTTGGGAGGGGATTTAGTGTCATAACAACATAAAAACAGACATTTTAATGAATTCATAATGTGTTTGTGTGACCAGGTTCATGGCCACTAACGACCTGATGCTGGAGCTGCAGAAGGACAGCATTAAGCTGGATGAGGACAGTGAGAGGAAGGTGGTGACCATGCTGCTCAAACTTCTGGAGGACAAGAACGGGGAGGTGCAGAACCTGGCCGTCAAATGGTAAAAACACAGTTCTTCAGTCTGTGTGGACGGATATTTACTCACTCGTTCCTGCTCAGGGTGATGGGGTGGGGGTTGATTAAGGACTACGCTGCATATTCATCATTTCACATTTAATGATATTGTGATTATTTTGCAGAATATTGAAAATCAAATGCTAATGTGAATGTGCAATATTTGACATGTTTCTCTACTGCGTCTTTGGTGTACCACTGTAATGTGATTTTGGATCCTTGACTTGAAAAAGTTTGAGATTGATCTCAAAATCTGGGTGCTGGATTTTTCTAACTTCCATTTATGTCCATCGCTCACTTTATGCTCCTCTGGGAAGCAAACGTTTAATAAATAAATAGTAAATAGTTATAATAGTATACATATTTATAATATTTTATCTATTTTTTTATTGATTCGTAGTCTGGCTCCTCTGGTGAGTAAGGTGAAGGAGCCTCAGGTAGAGACGATGGTGGACACGCTGTGTTCAAACATGATGTCAGACAAAGAGCCGCTGAGAGACATTTCCAGCATGGGACTGAAGACGGTGATTGCTGAGCTGCCGCTGTCTTCATCAGGTGAGGACTGTCATCATCATCCTCATCATCACCTATCCCTTCATTATCTATCATGGTGACAACAAGCTTCCATCTCACGTTAAAGATGCTGCTGTGTTTAAATTCAGAAGCCACATTCATTTCACAACTCTGCATTCAAGAGATTTCAATAACTACAAAATAGTTCCTGTAGTTTTTCTGTAGATATTTCAAGTGTCTACAGCATCACAGAGATCAGACTAAAATGTACATTAGACTATTAATGTTTATCCAAGTTGTATATTTGTATATTTTTATTAGGGCTGTCAATCGATTAGAATATTTAATCGTGATTAATCGCACATTTTTAACTGTTTTTAACTTCGAAATGTACCTTAAAGGGAGATTTGTCAAGTATTTAATACTCTTATCAACATGGGAGTGGACAAATATGCTGCTTTATGCAAATGTATGTATATATTTATTATTGTAAATCAATTAACAACACAAAACAATGACAAATATTGTCCAGAAACCCTCACAGGTACTGCATTTAGCATAAAAAATATACTCAAATCTTAACATGGCAAAGTGAAGCCCAACAGGCAACAACAGCTGTCAGTGTGTCAGTGTGCTGACTTAACTATGAACTACCCCAAAACTGCATGTGATTATCATAAAGTGGGCATGTCTGTAAAGGGGAGACTCGTGGGTACCCATAGAACCCATTTTCATTCACATATCTGGAGGTCAGAGGTCAAGGGACCCCTTTCCGCCCCAAAACTTAGTGTAATTTTGGAGTGTTATTTAGCCTCCTTCTTGACAAGCTAGTATTCAGGTCATTGAGTCAGTTAGTGAGGGCTTCCTCACATTAAAACTCCCTTTTTTGTTTATTTTTATTCTGCCAAAATTAGGCGGATGTCATCAGCATATTGGTGAATCTGAGCTATAAATAGAGACGCAGATACAGTATGAAGTACATATATTGCTGGTATATATAGCTAGTATGACATGGTTGGTACCGATGGATTCTTTAGGTTTTCTAGTTTCATATGATACCAGGATCTTCACTCTAGCTTTAAAACTGACCCGCTACAACTTAAAACTCACAAGTTGCGTTAATGCGTTAAAGAAATTAGTGGCATTAAAACAAATTTGTGTGAACGTGTTGTTATCGCGTTAACTTTGACAGCCCTAATTTTTATATTTAAAGGGACGGCCGGTAAATATACTTAAAATGACATGTTAAACAAATTGATTATTGTTACATGTTTGTTTTTTTAGTTGCCAGGTCTGTTGCTGTTCTAACTTCCCTCTGGGTTCTTGTGTTATTCATGTGGGTTGCCAGGTTTGACGCTGACAGTCAGTGTGTGCAAGAAGATTACCTCCCACCTGATCGGTGCCATGGGGAAACAGGAAGACGTGTCCGTTCAGCTGGAGGCTCTGGACATCCTGTCGGACATGTTGGGAAGGTAACAACTAAACAGAAAACATAAGGAATCCATTGGTAAAAGGTGCTAAATGCAGTACCTGTGAGGGTTTCTGGACAATATTTGTCATTGTTTTGTGTTGTTAATTGATTTCAAATAATAAATATATACACACATTTGCATAAAGCAGCATATTTGTCCATTCCCATGTTGATAAGAGTATTACATACTTAACAAATCTCCCTTTAAGGTACATTTTGAACAGATAAAAAATGTGCGATTAAATATTTTAATCGATTGACAGCTCTTGTGATAATTAGGTTTAGGTAACATAGTGATTTACTGATAATTAGGTAAAATAGCATGCTAACACGCTACACTACAATGGTGAACACACCAAATACAGCCTCACAGAGCTGCTAGCACAGACTGGAATATAATCTTTTATATTTATATGCTATATTCTTTTTATTTATTTATTGATATTTTATTGATATTTTTGATTCTCCAGGCTGAGTGGTGCTCTGGTCAGTTTCCACAGCTCTCTGCTCTCCAGTCTGCTGCCTCAGGTGAGAAACTGAGACTCCAAATAACAAAGACAAATGTGAATGTGGTACATTTCATTCTCTTCTCGTTGTAGGAGTACACAGAGTAGTAGTAGCAGCAGTAGTTGTAGTATATGTAATATTGCCTTTTTGCATGCAAAGTGTACGATTTTTATATTATTTAAATTTTCAGTCATTGTGACATATTGTGCTATATTTTATTTTACTGGATCTTATTTATATTTTATCTGTCTTTTCTTCTGTCCATCTGTGCGTTCGTTCGTTCGTTCATTCATTCATTTATTCATTCATTCATTCATTCACTCACTCACTCACTCACTCTTCCCCCTGATGCCCCGTCAGTTAACCAGCCCCAGGATGGCGGTCAGGAAGCGCTCCATCTTGGCTCTCGGTCACCTGGTGCCCTGCTGTAGCCCCGCCCTCTTCTCCCAGCTAATTGAACACCTGTTGACGGAGTTGGCCAAGGCCCCGCCCACTTCCATGACGAGGACGTACATCCAGTGCCTAGCGACCATCAGCCGTCAGGGCGGCCATCGAGTCGGTGAGATCTGTAGCTGCGTTCATGTGACCAGTTTAACGTCATAACTCTGGTCAGTTATCATGTTGATTTTTATTTTATTTATTATTATTAAAGCACTTCCTCGTCTTGCACCAGCAGTATTTGTCTGAACTGCTTCTAAACCAGGACGGCCACTCAGGTCCTCAAGTCTTTGAGTTCAGGACAAAAACTTCTGGAGGTGTTTAGTTTAGTTTAGTCTGAGTCTTTGGACCGGCTGATGGATGGTTAGGTGACTAAATCACCTGGTTCCTTACGACATCAGGCTTTAATCACTGGCCTTTAAAACAAAATAAAACACTAAACACAGAAGCTCAACAGATTTCCAAGATATATATTGGGTTTATATTTTAGATTGAAAAACCAAGAAACAAGATAACTTTTTTGTCTTTAAATGTTAACTTAAAACCAGGCATCAACCTCCGGGTCTGAGAAGTGAAGCCGATGCTGAAGTGCCTTAAACCTGCATTCTGTCTAACAGCCAGCAGGGGGCGACTCCTCTGGTTGTATAGAAGTCTATGAGAAAATGAGTCTACTTCTCACTTGATTTATTACCTCAGTAAACATTGTAAACATGAGTTTATCG
Organism: Sebastes fasciatus; assembly: GCF_043250625.1. Classification (NCBI taxonomy): domain Eukaryota; kingdom Metazoa; phylum Chordata; class Actinopteri; order Perciformes; family Sebastidae; genus Sebastes; species Sebastes fasciatus. Next base: position 37,457,427 of record NC_133795.1, on the reverse strand, counting down.
TCTCAATCGCTAGTTTCAAGTCTTCTTCAATACAGCATGATGTTCATTTAGTAAATTATGGTCCCATTTAGAGTCAAATAGACCATAAAGCAGGGGATGCTTTAGGGCGTTGTGACCTTGTGATTGACAGGTCGCTACCACGGCTTTGTCCGGTCTGGGAGTTGTCCGTGTTTTTGTTTTAGAACTATAACCCTTTCACAGTGTGTTTTCACTTCATCAGAGTTAATTATAACATTTTTGTCTTATTCAGCGTTCGGTTGTACTTAGCTCCACCCTCTGATGTCACTTCTGGTTGCAAAAAACCAAGATGGCGACGGCCAAAAACCTGACTTTTTAATTGACGTTTTAATTATTTAGATAAAAACTCATAAACTGTACGTTCATTTTGTTTGTCTTTTATGTCTGTGTGTGTGTGTGTGTGTGTGTGTGTGTGTGTGTGTGTGCGCGCGTGTGTGCGTGTGTGTGTGTGTGTGTGTGTGTGTGATGTAGGTGAGCATTTAGAGAAGCTGATCCCGATGGTGGTGAAGTTCACCGCTGTGGAGGACGACGAGCTGAGAGAGTTTTGTTTCCAGGCCTTTGAAGCCTTCATACGCAGGTACACACACACACACACACACACACACACACACACACGGACACACACACACACACACACACATACACACACACACACACTCTATTATTCATGTCGTGTCCGTTGATTGACAGGTGTCCAAAGGAGATGTCCCCTCATATTGCCACAGTAACACAGCTTTGTCTGAAGTTCATGACCTTTGACCCTAACTACAACTATGATAACGAGCAAGAGGAGCAAGAGGACAGCATGGACATAGAGGACGGGCTGGATGAAGGTTATTTGTTTACTGTTTTCATCTCCTAATTAAATTACAAGTTCATACTTTATTTTGGGTTTATACCAGAACATGTTTACTTTACTCTCGTCTGTAAAGTAACTAAAGATGTAGTGGAGTAGAAGTATAAAGTGGTATCAAATGGAAATACTCAAGTACCTCAAATATGTACTTATACTTAGAGATAACTGTCTGGTCTCTTGACTCCAGAATCAGACGACGAGTACAGTGACGATGACGATATGAGCTGGAAGGTGCGGCGCTCCTCCATCAAGTGTCTGGAGGCGTTGCTCACCACGCGGCGGGACCTCATCCTCTCCTTCTACACCTCCATCTGCCCCGCCCTGCTGGCCCGCTTCAAGGAGCGGGAGGAGAACGTCAGGGCCGACGTCTTCGCCGCCTTCTCAACGCTGCTGAGACAAACACGAGCTGGACCGAGTCACCACGGCCTCATCACGGCCGCGTCCGACTCAGCGGGGAGCGGGGAGGAGGAGCCAGCCGTCGCCATGCTGAAGGAACAGGTACTGAAACATTTTACTACCAGTACACATAGAAACAGGTACAGAAAGTACTTGAACTTTCTGGGTGGAGTTGGACCGTCGCTGATGGTCAAACACACACAGCGCCACTGCTTCAACTGTACCGCATCATTCATAAAAGAAGTATACTCTAGTATCAATTTAGGACCATCTTAGGACGAGGGGAGAACATTTCTCTTTGTTGATAACATTAAAAGTAAAGTAAAGATGTAAATATATATATACATATACGTATCAACAAACAATAAAACCAAAACAACAACAATGTGACATTATTAGTTGCACATAAACTGTAGCTCCTTCAGAAAAACATTCAAGGGCTTCCCTTGGTACCTCTACGAGTTTTCACTATTCAGTTACTGAACTACGTGTGGATGCGATGTTAAATTTGGAAGTTAAAGGCAGAGTCGGTAATGTTGAGAAACCAGCAAAATGATCCAACCTAAAAACAGCCCCGTGTTGCAAACTGTTCTCCAGTGAAAGTTTGGGCTGAATGAAATGATTGGATGGTTTATTACAGAGTATTTGATTTATTGATTGCTGTCGGAGTGTAATGAGAATTTCAACAAATATAACACATAAACAAAAGGATTGGGAGGTACGTTTTACAGCTTGTGTTCTGGTTACCAGCTGAGATTCTCTCAAACAGATCAGTGAATAATAAGTAAAACAGAAACTCAAATAGCAAATGCATGATCTGTGTGTGTGTGTGTGTGTGTGTGTGTGTGTGTGTGTGTGTGTGTGTGTGTGTGTGTGTGTGTGTGCAGGTGCCCCTGATAGTGAAGACTCTCCACCGACAGCTGAAGGAGAAGAGCATTAAATCTCGACAGGGCTGCTTCCTTCTGCTCACTGAACTGGCTCACACTGTACCTGGAGCTCTGGAGCCGCACATACCTGCACTGATACCTGGTAACACGCACACACACACACACACGCACGCACGCACGCACACACACACACACACACACACGCACACAAATTGCCTTTTTCTTTCTTTTTATTTCCCGTTCAGCCCTCCTAACATCTATACGTCTTTATTACACGGCTCTGTTGAATAATTGATTCTGATTGGTCAATCACGGCGTTTTACGGTCTGATATTTTTTTTATAGCAGACTGTTGCTATGTATAACAGATCGTTGCTATGTATAACAGACCGTTGCTACGTATAACAGACCGTTGCTATGTATAACAGACCGTTGCTAAGTATAACAGACCGTTGCTACGTATAACAGACCGTTGCTATGTATAACAGACCGTTGCTATGTATAACAGACCGTTGCTACATAAAACAGACCATTGCTACTTATAACAGACTATGTATAGCAGACCGTTGCTATGTATAGCAGACTGTTGCTACGTATAGCAGTTCTGATGTCGGACTCTGGAGGATCGTTTTTGTGTCAAATTATTGATTTCTTCGGTAAGTAGCCGTGTAATAAGCGGGACAGCTAGCGGGTCATTGCATCGGCCTGTCGGGGATTCTTTCACATCAATGACCGGCTCGCTGTACATTATCTATTATTAATTGTTAGTTAGCAAGATATCTCAGAACTACTTGAAGTATTTCAGTTAAACTTTGTGGAAAGTTGCATGACCTGTTTGGTCCAATATAACAGACCGTTGCTACGTATAACAGACCGTTGCTATGTATAACAGACCGTTGCTAAGTATAACAGACCGTTGCTACGTATAACAGACTATGTATAACAGACCGTTGCTACGTAAAACAGACCATTGCTACTTATAACAGACTATGTATAGCAGACCGTTGCTACGTATAACAGACCGTTGCTATGTATAACAGACCGTTGCTACGTAAAACAGACCATTGCTACTTATAACAGACCATGTATAGCAGACCGTTGCTATGTATAACGGACCGTTGCTATGTAAAGCAGACCGTTGCTATGTATAACAGACCGTTGCTATGTATAAGGGACCGTTGCTATGTATAACAGATCGTTGCTATGTATAACAGACCGTTGTTATGTATAACAGACTGTTGCACGGCTCTGTTGAATACTCGATTCTGATTGGTCAATCACAGCGTTCTACGGTCTGTTATTTCTTTATAGCAGAATGTTGCTACGGACGCTCTGATCACAGACTCTGGAGGACCACGTCCGATCATATCAATGCACAGAAAGAAGTCCGGTAAATTTAACTGCGGCACAAAATAGACGTTAGGTTTCCGTTCCTCCATCAGAAAACACCATGGAGTATTTTTCTGATAAGAATTTTAATATATTTGGAGAGCACGAAACTTTAGATTCATGGTTAACGGCAGAAGAGTCCCCAGTGAAGAAAAGAAAGAGAGAACAAGAAAACAGAGCAGAAAAAGCGAGACGGGTTAAAAAACACAAAGAGCAGGACGACAAAGGAATCGACAGACATGAAGTTAACACTAAACGGAATACGGTACGGGCGCGTTTAAATCGAAAAGAAAATGTAATTTACTGGACAGAAAACCTCAATCAGATGCCGCGGCCATTTTATGCATCGACAAGAAGGACACATCCAGATGAATGAGGACAGAAACATCAACATTAATATTCCAAGAGACGTCCCACTCACCTCGTCTCACTTCACCATCAATGGAAATGTTCAGTTTAATGTGAATTACAGCTAACGAGTCAGCAAATCTTAAACTACATTTACGTTGCTACGGACTCGGTTCCAACCGTGTCAAACGGACTAATTTTACTAGCGGAAGAATTCAAAACATTTTTATATCAATTAAAATAATGTTTTAAATTAATATTTTGTGTCAAATTATTGATTAATTTAGTACGTAGCCGTGTAATAAGTGTAATAATGTACAGTGAGCCGGTCGTTATTGCGAAATGAATCTTTCGCTTCACGTCGGGATCGACGCGATAACGACCGGCTCGTTGTACGTTATCTCTTACTTACGTTCAGCTGCTTCCCTGCATCCCCTTGCTCTCTCCTCTTCTTTTTTCCCTTCCTTCCTCCTTCCTTCCTTCCTTCCTTCCTTCCTCCTTCCTCCTCCAGGCATCATCTTCTCCCTGACAGACAGGTCCACCTCCTCCACCATGAGGATCGATGCTCTCTCCTTCTTCCACGTCCTCCTCCTCTCCCACCCTCCTCAGGCCTTTCAGACACACATGCAGGTCCTCTAAACCTCTTTAAAGCTCTGCTTCATGATAATGTGCATATTGTTTAAAATGACTATTTGCTGATATGAATAAGTTTGAGGCTCAGTCTGAAGATGAACAAATGAAGCCTTGTCTTCGTGGCTGCAGGTGCTGCTGCCTCCGGTGGTGGCGTGTATAGAAGACTCTTTCTATAAGATCACGTCGGAGGCTCTGCTGGTCGCCCAGCAGCTTGTCAGAGTGATGAGGCCGCAGGGACAGACCGCCACCGCCGCAGGATTCGACCCCAAACCGTTTGTCAGAGAGGTGAGAAGGGTCGGGGGGGTTCACCGGCTGTTTGGTGCTTTGGCTCTATAATATCACCGTAGAGATGTAATATCCTGTCGTCATTATTAACACCCAGAACACCGGTAAATGTTAGTACAGTCTGTTAGTTTGTCTGTACAGATTCAACCTGAAGCTCTGACAGATCAGTTGTAGTTTGATGTGCAGTTTAAGGGTCATGATGACTGTGGAATGCCAGGAATATTCAAAGTGGAAACTTTCCATGGGAATTAACGGGAATGAAATGAGAATATAAAGGTTATCTGTTTAGAGTTTATTTACCATGCAGATAGAAACTAACCTTTTACAAAATACATTAATTTGTCAAATAAAAGCAAATGTGCTATGTGGTGAGTTAACTAATGGAATGAGGACAATGTGGGCTGTGTGCAAACTTAGGGTTTAAAGTAGGGATGCACCGATAGCGGATCAGATATCGGGCCGATAATGACTCAAACAGCTGGATCGGGTATCAGTGACATTGGATCCGATCTATTCTAGTCAGTTCTATGTTTATATACTATATACATTTAATTCCTGTTTATGTTTTGACCAATTTGTTGCTGCATTAAAAAGGGTTACAGTTGAATTATAATTCCTGTTAATTTAGAAGATTTTTTACCAAGTTGCTAGTGTACAATTTATTATTCTAATAATAAATAAATATTGTTTAAATAATGTATAAATAAAATAAATGTTTGTATTTATTTGTTATATTTTTTGACAAAGTTAAGAAAACAATAGTCAAGCGTGATGTTTCCTTACACATAAAAGAACAGTGACGTCCACACAGTGAGGCATGCAGCTAATTAAACACTGGTATCGCTGCTATCACTGGTAGCCCAGGTTTCGCTATCGGTATCAGGACTTGAAAAGTTGGATCTTTGCATCTCTAGGTTAAAGTGAACAACTAATTTATAAAATAAATGTTTTCCAATAAAGAAATAGATTCCCCCCAAGTAAGTTCACTATTACAAGGTATGATTTTTATATTGAAATTGTGCATTCGTAGCATAAAGGTTCTGTCGTGCAGAAATGTCAATTAAAACATGTTTACAAGATCAGTGTCTGTCCAGCTTTAGAGATGGTCAACAACCATCTGTTGGAAGTGTTTCATCTACATCGAAAAATCACCACATGTTGTTTCTCCAAGGTGTTTTGTGTAACTCTGAAGAGGCTGAAAGCAACAGACATCGACCAGGAAGTGAAAGAGAGGGCTATTTCCTGTATGGGTCACATGGTGTGTCACCTTGGCGACCACCTGGGGGCGGAGCTGCAGGGCGTTTTGGAGATCTTCCTGGAGAGGTTGAAGAATGAGATCACAAGGTTGACAGCAGTCAGGAGCATCACCCTTATCTCTGCATCTCCACTAAAGGTTCAGTGTGAAACACAACATTTTACTGCACAATCAATACTTTTACTTTAACTACTTTAACTACAGTTAGCTGATTACATACTTTTACTTCATTAAGTATTCAGTTCAGTTGAGTATTTCCACAGTGTGGTGTTAGTACTTTTACTGCAGTACAGGATGTGAATGCTTCTTCCACCTCTGGAAAGCAGTGACTGATAAATAACTTTCCGTCTCCGTCTCGTCCAGATCAACCTGTCGTCCATCCTGCCAGAGACTCTGTCTGTGTTGGGGTCTTTCTTGCGGAAGAACCAGCGTGCTCTGAAGCTCGGCACGCTGGCGTGTCTGACCTCGTTGGTCACGCATCACTCTGCCAGCATCAAACCTGCAGCGCTGGAGCCTGTTCTGAGCGAGCTGCCTGCTCTGGTGGACGAGAGCGACATGCACGTATCACAGGTACTGGACTTAACACCAGCACTCATTAATCAGGCTCCTTCCACCGTGCTCACTGTGACATTTAGAGAATACATGATGGCAAACATTGATGAAGAGTCTGGTGACCTGGACAAGGGTAGATATTATTTAAAGGAGTAATCAAGAGACATGGATATACACTACCTCACCTATTACAGACTAGAAGGCACTCAGACACTACATATTCGCCACGGTTTCTGCTTTTGATGAATTTTAGGAAGACTTTTGTAACACTTTGACCAGGGACAACAGATGAAAAATAGCATTCTGGCATTTTTTATATGTGTATTTATACATTTTCTTTATCCCTCAAATAAACGAAACTAAAATAGACAAAAAAAATATTTAAAAAATAAAACCTCCTTGGCTGAGGTAAGTATTATCTTCCAGTCCTGTTGACCAGTGCTGTGTATATAGATATTGTTATATAATACATGTAGTATTTTAACATGTTGCGTGTCTCTGTAGGTATCCGTGACCTTGCTGACCTGCATGGCCAAAGCCTGCCCCTCGTCTCTGGCTAAGATCAGCTCCTCCGTGCTGCCGGGAGTCTTCAGACTCGTCCACTCTCCTCTGCTGCAGGGTGGAGCGCTGGCAGCCATACTGGACTTCCTACAGGCACTGGTGCTGTCCAAAACCAGTAACCTGGGCTACAGGTACCATGGGGCCAGTTGCATTAAAGTAGACCTAGCTTTGTCTTGACTTTAGGTCAGACTTGCAATAGACACTTCAATTTGTCTGTTGCATAAAACTTCCCATCAAGTGACTAATGTAAGACTGACTTCGATAGCCTGTCTAGCAATGCATTATGGGTGAAATAAGACAGAAGCGGGGAAAAAAACAGCACAAATCCAACAGTTGTTAGAGCTGTTACAGATGTTCAAAAACAATTCAAGAACATGGTACTAAAATTCAAAAAAGTAATGGAAGCACAGTTAACATAGTTAGCTAAACATTAGCTAAAAGTAATGTGTAAAACAGTTGACATAGTTAGCTAAAGTGATAATGAAAACTTTCCAAAACCCACAATGTTGAAATTATTTCAGGTGATTAGAAGCCCATTAAAACACAATAGAGGACTAAAACAGCATGTTAAGAGCCTGTAAAAGCATAAACGTGTTGTTAGAATCAAGGCTCCAGGGTGTGGAGTAAAGATACTGATATCCAACTGATTACAAACGGACCCTTAAAGGTCAATTCTACAGATTTATTTTATACATAAAGATCAGTTATAATATGTCTTCTGTAGCTCAGGAGGAGCTTTGTAAAATTTGAGAAAATAATTCAGATTATGCCATCAGAGGTTACGATTATGCCGTCTGCGTTACGAACTGGGGGCGTGGAGCCTGAAAGACATACAGTGTGTTCCAATCCGCGTACTTCTGTACTTACACTTACTACTTTGAGTGCATAAGTGCGTTCACACTGGGAAGTACGGCAAAATGCAGTGCACTCAAAGTACCCGGATGCTGTACTCAAAACGGTCAGATCGTTGAGTGAGGAACGCTGGACACGTTCCACACTCAACTGTCGCCATCTTGGCTACATAGCGGAAGGGGCGGAGCCACGACCACTATTCAAACATAACAGAATAAAACAATACAATACGTAAACATACCGGTGCATTTTCAGCCAACAGGAGGACACATCGTAGGCGTAGGCGACGACGTTGGAAACGTAATTTCCACTCTGCTTTAATTTTTTTTCAGAAGATATTTTGGCGGGTAGCGAGCCGCGGTCAAATGTTGCGATCGTCATTTCCGGTTAGTGCGCTGCAGAGTATTCGATTTGAGACAACCCTACCCCGCTGAAATTTACGCACTACTCAAGTGAGTACACAGTGCACTACATTGAAGTGTACTTCTGGAAGTAGGTGGATTGGAACACACTCATAATCTCTATAAACAGATTCACAAGTAGAATCTGTAGCAGCAACGGGACGAGATTTTGGTACCGGAAGAGTTCTAGTTTCCATTTGTAGTCCGAGTAGTAGTCTATTGACCAATCAAGTTTGAGCAGGTTTTGATTGAATCCTCTCCTCCTCCTCCTCCTCCTCTCCTCCTCCTCTCAGTCAGTTGCTGAAGTCTCTCACAGCTCCGTTCCACAGCTCCAAGACTTCAGACACCACCATCATCCACAGACAGTCGTACCAGTCTGTAGCTCGCTGTGTGGCTGCTCTGTCCTCCTCCTGCCCCACAGAGACACCAGCCACTGTAGCCGGACTCCTGCAGGAGGTGAGTGGGAGTCTGTACACTGGTAAAATACAGGGTCCAAAGTAGACTGAAGTTTTTGCCGGTACTACTAACCCAACCTCCATCGCTTCATGTTGTTCTCATTCCAACCTCCAACTTCATGCATCATGTAGAGCTAATTATTTATTTAAATGGTGGAAGTGTCACAGAATAATTTGTGAATGTTGACAAAACTTTCAAAATCATAACAATTTGTTTTTGTATTAAATTAGAAGAAAATTACAACTAAATTCATTTACGAGCACAGTGTGTGTTTAGGAAGTAAAGATGTGCACACTGTTACGCCAGCAGAGCTACAGAAATCTGTCATTTTACTTAGGAGATTTTTGCAAGATATTCATGCTTGTCAAAAACCCACAACACTCGATATCAGTCAACTTCTGCTGCAGCCGCAGCAGAAGTTGACGTTTGCCAGCAACCAAACAGTTTCGGAAAAGCAGCAAGCCCAGATTTAAAGCCTGCAGGTCTGTGCAGGACACAAACACACTGACACGGGAACAATTTAGAAGCAATTTATTAGAAAACTAGAATGGCACTCGGAGATGTTTTCATGATGTGTGTTCTTGTTGAAATGTGATGGTGAGTGACGGGTTGTATCAGTGGGTTTTAACAGGCAACTGCTGACCCCTCTCCTCCACTCTCCTCTCTCCTCTCCTCTCCTCTCCTCTCCTCTCCCCTCTCCTCTCCTCTCCTCTCCTCTCTCCTCTCCTCTCCTCTCCTCTCCTCTCCTCTCCTCTCCTCTCCTCTACTCCTCTCTCCTCCTCTCCCCTCTCCTCTCCTCTCCTCTACTCCTCTCTCCTCTCCTCTCCTCTCCTCTCCTCTCCTCCTCTCCTCCTCTCTCCTCTCCTCTCCTCTACTCCTCTCTCCTCCTCTCTCTTCTCCTCTCCTCTCCTCTCAGGTGAAGAATCCTGGTTCTCCAGAGTCTACTAGAGTCCTGGCTCTGTTGTGTCTGGGGGAGGTGGGGAGGAGTGGCAGCCTGGGAGGAAGTAAGGAGGTGCAGGGAGTCCTCCTGGAGGCCATCTCCTCCACCAATGAGGAGGTAAGACCAACATGGCTCCCAGGTTACAAATAACCATTATTTGCATTATTGATTAATGTATTAATTATGTAGAAAAGTAAAAAAAGAAAGGTTGAAAATGTTCTCTTGTGAGCTTCGAATATATTTGCTGAAAGTGAGAAAAAAACGTCCTTCTCTCTTCAACAATGAACTCTTCCTGGATGAATGAACATATTTATTTTTTAATATTAATAGTATCTAGTTTGTGGTTTCAGGTGAAGACGGCGGCGTCCTGCGCTCTAGGCAGCATGGCGGTCGGCAGCCTGAAGGACTACCTGCCCTTCCTGCTGAAGGAGATCTCCTCCCAGCCGCGGAGACAATACCTGCTGCTGCACTCCCTCAAAGAGGTCATCAGGTGTCTGCTTTTATTCCACTCTTCCTCTTTCAATGCATCTTTTCTCTTTTTTCTCCTCATATTTTCTGAATCCATTATTTTACAAAGTTGCACCAGAGAACGTCACTCTATGGTGCCCTCAAGTGGCAGTTAAAGACAAAACGTAAAGCCTCTGAACAGCCACACGGGTGTTATTCTGACTGATCAGAGCTCTGCTCAGGTTGAAGCTTTGATGGGAATTTATTAATTCACAAATCTTCATCTACCAATAAGAATGACACAGGTGTGATTTGTCCCCCCCCGCCCTAACAAAGCTAACAGGAGACTCTGGAAGAGGTCAATCAGTTAGTCTAACAGGCCCACAGAGTCCTGAGCAGAGGTCTAATCAGACATAGTAACTGAGAACACCTGGTGGGTGATCAGAGGCTTTAATAGAAGATCATAGAATATATCTAATAAAATAATTATAGAATCATGCAGAAATCAAATCATGTAGCCTTCATGTCTACATGTCCTGTGTAGTGTGGACCTGACATTAGTGTACAGAAGTAAGATAAGAGGATTTTGTTTTGTTTTGGGTTTTTTGTTTTTTGATCCAACCAGAATATAATTTTGGCAAAATTAACTTTTTTTTAAGTGGGGATGTGTTTCTTCCTTCTGCAGCCTCACTTTATTATCTAAGATGGTAAAACCTGTATTTTGTGCAACTTGAACCAGATTCCCTGTAAAGTTTGGTAAAAGCCTTCTTCCTCCTCCTCCTCCTCTTCTTCTTCTTCTCTCCCTGTGTCTCTGCCAGTGCCTGTCCAGCCTCCAGTCTGTCGCCCCATGTGGAGTCCATCTGGACTCTGCTGTTTCAGAACTGTGAGTGTCAGGAGGAGGGAACCAGGAACCTGGTGGCTGAATGTCTGGGGAAACTGACCCTGGTCAACGCCGCCCAGCTGTTACCACGACTGAAACAGCAGCTCAGAGCTGGTACCAAGTTTCTTTCATTGATTCACTCACAAGATGTTTCTGATGATGGAGATTAAGTCTGTCTGTCCATCCAACACTTAAATATATCTAGAAACCAGAAACCAGTAAAAGTACTAATACCACACTGTGAAAATACTGTTAAAGTACAAGTGTTTTGGTGTTATAGGTGTTTTCTTCCAGCCTTGTGTTTTGTAGTTGTCTCTCTACTGAGTTATTGTGATTATGTTAATGTTCCATTGTTCTGTTAAAGGTTAATTTAGGGGTTAATAATTAAAATAGATGTCATCCTGCCCCCTACAGGTTCTCCTCTGGCTCGCAGCACGGTGGTGACAGCGATCAAGTTCACCATCGTTGACCAACCTGCCCCCATAGACTCACTGCTGAAAGACTGCATAGGTACAAAACACACACACTCTTCTTTAGGTTTATTTTGAGGACAAACCTGAAAACGAATCCTCATTTTAAAGGATCGTTCCACATGTCTGTCTTAAAGTCACAGTGAAGTTGAAGTTAGAGCATGTTTAGCTTCAGTAATGTGACGTATTTGTGGCGGGATTTAGTCATGCGAGAGATTTAAATGAAATCTACAGATTTGATGAGGCTTAGAAGAGAGCGAGCTGACCTCCACCAACACCTCCCTCACCCACGTTGTGAGATCAGGAGGATAAATGGTCAAATTAATGAATTCAATGTTTGGAAATTAAATGTTTAATTTTAACTGTTAGGCTACTTTAAACCAGACTAAGAAGTGGACGTTGTCACCATGATGCCACCCATTGGTTTGTGGACTGCAGTTTTGAAGCCTTGAGTTTGGCATTTTGTCCATCTCCATCTTGGTTCTTGGCCGTCACCATCTTGGCTTCCTTAGGTTTTCTAGTTTCATATGATACCAGTATCTTTACTCTAGCTTTAAAACTGAGCCGCTACGACCTAAAAATCACAAGTTGCGTTAATGTGTTAAAGAAATTAGTGAAGTTAAAACCAAGTTGCATTAACGTGTTATTTTCTTGTTAACTTTGACAGCCCTAATAAACACATATATTTAAAACAATATCTGCAGTTTTACTTGGAAAATGAGAATCTTTCATATAAAACAGAAATTTATAAAACAAAATGTGTAAAATATACCTGTTTTTAAATGAGTTAGTGTACAGTATCTGTGTTTCACAGTATAAAGAATATAATAATAATATAATATAATATAGTGTGCAGTAAAGATTTGTATTAATGTAACGCACATATGCACACTGAAAGAGTTAATGCTGTACTCATTCCTCCTGTACATACTGGCTGTGAAGAGATCCTGTTGTACTGGAAGTGATGGGGGACAAAATCCACACGTTAAAAATCATTAATATGCGTTAACCAAATCAAGTGTGTGTCTCCTAAAGTTAGTCTTTTTAGTACTAAACTCACCTTTTCAATGGACATATGAACATGTGGGTGTTTTTCAGGCGACTTCCTGAAGACCCTGCAGGACGAGGACATCAACGTGCGCCGCGTCTCTTTGGTGATGTTTAACTCTGCAGCTCACAACAAGCCCTCTCTGATCCGCGGTCTCCTAGCAACCGTGCTGCCTCACCTCTACAAGGAGACCCAGATCAGGAAGGACCTCATCAGAGAGGTGGGTTTGGCTGGTTTCATGTCTGTTCATGTCTGACGTTCATGTGTTAATGACTGTGTGTGTGTGTGTAGAGCAGGTGGAGATGGGTCCGTTCAAACACACTGTGGATGACGGTCTAGATGTGCGTAAAGCGGCGTTCGAGTGTATGTACACTCTGCTGGACAGCTGCCTGGAGGGGCTGAACGTCCTGCAGTTCCTGGATCATGTGGAGGAAGGACTCAAAGATCACTATGATATCAGGGTGGGTTGAAAATACTGAAAATATCAACTTATGTCGCATTCACACCAAGAGCAAAGCAAATTTTCACCTCCTTTTACTCACGTGGGTTGGACCGCCGGTGTGTGTGTGTGTGTGTGTGTGTGTGTGTGTGTGTGTGTGTGTTGTAGATGCTGACTTTCCTGATGCTAGCCAGACTGGCCTCTCTGTGTCCTGCAGCTGTTCTCCAAAGACTGGACCGACTGATAGAGCCTCTTAAAGCTACGTGCACTACCAAGGTACCAGCACATCATTCATAGTATTCATGTTATCATTCATATAAACACTAACGTACAGCACAGCTTTACATTACACGTCCACGGGCTTTTTAAATAGAGACTATTTCTTATCTTATAGATTTCTATTCACTTTTCTTTTAACTTCAAAATAAGTTGTTTATATATTACCAACTGTACTTTGTTAAAGGTTCTCTACACAGCTCGTCTTTCCATCAGATTACAACATGAGTATATATGATAATATAACGTCCACAGAAACATCTTTATCTTTTACTCAGGAAGAAATGTGGGCTGTGAGTTTTGACCACATGTTGAATTTTTCAGTCATATCAAACACATCGATCAACAGGATGAAGCTTTAAAGCCCCCCCGCCCACTCCACCTCCAGCGAGTGTTACTTCCTGTTTTTTGGTTAACGTTCTTTCTCAAACAGAGAATGGGGGTGTAGTTAATAATCAGACGTAATTCATCACCATGGCAACCAGATTGCATCGTTTTTCAAACCAGTTTAGATGAATTTACTGTTTATCAGACCACAAATGAGACCAGAATTATCTCAACACACCGACTCTCTCTCACTCTCTCTCTTCTTCATCGTCTCCTCCTGGTGACCAGAGCACCAGAGAACGGATAGACGTGTTGCCGAGGTCCGCCGTTTGAAATGTAGTTTCGGGGACGTTTTGGAGGTTCACCGTCCACCAGCACCGACTGGTCTCTCCTCAGCTCCAGCACCGACTGGTCTCTCCTCAGCTCCAGCACCGACACCGCACCGGGCTGCACTGAGATCCGTTTACTTCTCTAACGGGACTTTTCTCTGGTTTTCTGTTGAGCTGAAAGTTGTGCTCCCCGTTGTTCAGACCTGTTAGAGGCCCACAAACCTCCGGTATCAGCTGCTTTCTGTTAATTTACCTTCAGCAGGAGGAGACGGTGAAGAACAGAGCGAGTGAGAGAGACAGTCAGTGTGTCGGGTTAATTCTGACGGTGGGATTTTGTGTAATTCAGTGTGTTGATTTCACCCGTTCACCGTACACACACAAATGCCACGGTAAAAATAAACACACTAAACTAAAAAATAAAATGAAAACACTCAGTTAGTTGATGAAAGAAGTTGTGCTAGCTAACTACAGCTAACTAGCTCACTAACTAGAAAGAAAAAACTGACGGACAGATAAACAGATTCATCAGTTTACTGCTGCTCAGATCACTCAAACGATCATGAGTGCTCCTGCAGCTTGGAGGATGACCTTTGGCCTGCAGCTTCTACTATAGTCAGACATCATATTCACGTCTTACAAACAAGCTTCTTTTTTTTTTTACTTTGAGCACAAAATTATTTGTCAAAACAGAATTGGAAACAGTGTTGCTGATCAACTTAGTCAGGAAATGACTCAAAGAAATATAAAATATCAAAGAAATGACAAAATAAACTGGAGGGGGGCTTTAACTGTATCTTTGAAAAGAGCAGCGTTTTCCACTTGAACACCGATTTGTAACATTGGTACTGTTTTAAAGTTTTAAAACAGCCCCCATTTCAGTTTGTAAAGTAAATCATTTTTTAAAAAAGGTTGCTTAATTTGAGATATAACATTGGAGTTAACACATTTATATTACATTTCCCCCAAAAAATCTATATATTTATTGTAAAAATAATGCATGAGGAGTACATTATTAATAAGCACGTGATGATGATTCCCACATCACTGAAATGAACGTGGACCTGCAGGTGAAGGCTGGTTCAGTGAAGCAGGAGTTTGAGAAGCAGGAGGAGCTGAGGCGCTCGGCCATGCGCGCCGTCGCAGCCCTGCTGGCCGTGCCCGAGGTGGAGAGGAGCCCCAGCATGGCCGACTTCGCCAACCAGATCAGAACCAACGCCGACATGGCGTCCATCTACCAGAGCATCCAGGGAGGGGAGGGAGGGGGCTTAGGGCCCGCAGAGAGCATGGATGTGAGCTAGACGATGGATGATAGAGGAGGACATGTTTTGTTATGATGGTTTTATAGGTAAAAGCCTTTTTAAAGAAGCTGTTCAAATGTGTTCAACAATCACAGCTGTATTTTGAAAACTGGGTGTTTTAGTATGAATTCCCTCGATATATTTAATATACACTGTGGACTTAAACGGTTTCTTTTGACCCATTTTGTGTTCTTCCCAGTCAGAACTGGGTTTAATGTAGTTCACATGAAATAAAGTGGGAGCAACACTGTGAGGTGTCTCAGTGCAGTTTGTGTCTGATATGTTGCCACTAGGTTTTAATCATCATGTAAAATCTGCTGGTTGGTCTTTCCATCAGATTACAACATGAACGTAACGTCAACACAAACATCTTCAATGTGGGCAGTGAGTTTCGACCACATTTTTCACACATTTTTTAGTGATATCAAAGTGACTCATCGATCAACAGGATGAAGCTTCACTTTGTAACGTTGATACTGGTTCAAAGTTTTAAAACGGCCCCCATTTCACTTCTTTATTCTCCATCACTAAAACTCAGAGGGATATGTTGTACTTTTTACTCTCCTACATGCATTTGACAGATATAGTTACTTTAAGATCTGAATACTTCTTCCACAAACAAACACACAAACACAGCCTATTATTTTAGAAGGAACCAGTTAAATGGGATATTACAGTTTTCGTACATGTCCATGTCCATGTCCATGAGGAAGAGGAGAAGAAGTCAGAACAAATGGAGCAGACCATAAAAAAGTAAAGTAGCTAATTCATTTTCTACTTCTCGTATATCATAAACCCTTTAAAGGGACTATTTGTAAGATTCAGAAATGCTGCTTAACAGCGACACCTGTGGCCTTGAAATCAACGAAAGTCAGCGTCGAGCTCGCGCTAGCTCGCTCTACATAGACATGAACGAGCATTGCTCAAAACAGTGAGGCGACAGACGTCAGCTAAAACCACAATATCACTCTATAGTTCAGCTGCTTGGCAGTAATGTTAGCTGACCAGACGAAGGTCTCTCCATGAATCACTGCTGATCCTAGTGTTGGCTTTTCCTGCTCAGCGCAGGCTTCAGCAGCGGGGCTCCTCAACGAGTTACGTTATCGCCTACCGACCGCAGCCGGCAGCCGAAGACACCGGCACCCGGTCGGTAACGAGACGTTAACGTAACTCGTTGAGGAGCCCCGTCACTTCACAAGACACGGAAAACCTCTGTTGGTCTGGAGGAGCTGCAGCATTTATTTCTGCCCAAACGTCCACTCTACATTCACTAGATATTCTCAGAGCTAAACTAACTCTTCTGCAGCGTGGAGTGAGCGCGCGTTCACGTCTAGAGGTGGAGCGAGACAGCGAGGACGCGCGCGCTGTCTGAGTGAAGGAGAGCAGGCGGCGGAGACGAGGCTCCGGCAACACGCAAGCGCGCATATGCGAACGCACATGTGTGCCGACCCGGTACATTTATACCTTAAAAAGTTACAAACAGTCCTTTTAAAGGTCCCACATTGTGCTCATTTTCAGGTTCACACTTGTATTTTGTGTTTCCAATAGAACATGTTTACATGCTGTAATGTTAAAAAAAAAATTAATTTTCCTCATACTTTCAGCCTGAATATGCCTGTATTTACCCTCTGTCTGAAACGCTCCGTTTTAGTTCATTTTGACAGAATTGCAACAGAATTGCTGCTGGGCAACAGCTTGGGTCCATGTTTACTTCCTGTCAGCTGATGACATTCACATACACTGCAACCAGGAATAAACTGGGACACATTTAGAATGTTTACGTTTAAATCTGTGTCAAGGGTCTAAATATTGTATATTTGTGACATCACAATGGACAGAAATCCTGACAGCTTGTTTCAAATGCAGAGTTTCTGAATACGGGCTGTGTGTATTTCTCTGTGGATTAAGCGTTTCGATACTTTCACAGTATTTATATAGAACTTAAACCTGCTTTATAATAAAAAAAACATGAAAATCTCCCTTTTTTATAACATGGGTCCTTTAATATAATAACGACTCGTTGAAATCGGTTGAGAAATGTCAATGTTATAGTGCTTTTTATCCAGAAAAACGGCAGCTCCCCGTTCACTTGTATAGGGTTACAGGCCAGTCTTGCCCGGTCCAATACGGCGCCCATGTTGACGTATCGCCGCAGCGGGCTGAAGCGTCCTATGCAGCGTCTCGGCTGTGGAGGAGACGACGAGCTGAATTCAACACGGAGGCAAGTTAGCAATAATAATTATGAGTAAAAGGTGATATAATAGTTGAAGTTACGCAGCAGCGGACCTCGGTTACAGTGTTCGGGATCCTGTGATTCATGAAGACACTGAGGGTCATCATTAGTGTGATTTGATGAGTAGTTCGGTGGTGAGTATTTGTTTTAGCTAACGGTAGCTTAACCAAGACGGTAGCTTAGCTCATGAAAGGTATTAAGAGAACTTAGCTAGGTCTGTCAACATAACTGCAATTACATTAATAAAAAGTTGCATTATTGTAGAATTAACAAGATATGTTTTAAATAATTGAAATGAGATTCTGCCAGCAAAAAGACAAGTATGATTTTATTGTGGAGCGGCAGCCATGTTCGATGCTAACGTTGACGTTTAACGGCTGTTGAGGCTCAGCGGGGGCCGTTAGCTTTGGTCCATGGCGGTGACCTGCTGGGAAGTAACTGAGTAACGTTACATGTATTCAAGTACTGTGACGTTACTACCATATTGAGGTACTTGCTTTACTTGGTTATTTCCATTTTATGCTACTTTACACTACATCTCAGAGAGGAAATAAACTTTTTAGGCACCACATTTATCTGATAACTTCAGTTACTCTGAAATATTAAAACTATAGTGACATTAGTTAGTCTACATTATAGTGACATTAGTTAGTCTACATTATAGTGACATTAGTTAGTCTACATTATAGTGACTTTAGTTAGTCTACATTATAGTGACTTTAGTTAGTCTACATTATAGTGACATTAGTTAGTCTACATTATAGTGACATTAGTTAGGCTACATTATAGTGACATTAGTTAGGCTACATTATAGTGACTTTAGTTAGGCTACATTATAGTGACATTAGTTAGTCTACATTATAGTGACTTTAGTTAGTCTACATTATAGTGACATTAGTTAGGCTACATTATAGTGACTTTAGTTAGTCTACATTATAGTGACTTTAGTTAGTCTACATTATAGTGACTTTAGTTAGTCTACATTATAGTGACTTTAGTTAGTCTACATTATAGTGACTTTAGTTAGTCTACATTATAGTGACATTAGTTAGTCTACATTATAGTGACATTAGTTAGGCTACATTATAGTGACATTAGTTAGGCTACATTATAGTGACTTTAGTTAGTCTACATTATAGTGACTTTAGTTAGTCTACATTATAGTGACATTAGTTAGGCTACATTATAGTGACATTAGTTAGGCTACATTATAGTGACTTTAGTTAGGCTACATTATAGTGACATTAGTTAGTCTACATTATAGTGACTTTAGTTAGTCTACATTATAGTGACATTAGTTAGGCTACATTATAGTGACTTTAGTTAGTCTACATTATAGTGACTTTAGTTAGGCTACATTATAGTGACTTTAGTTAGTCTACATTATAGTGACTTTAGTTAGTCTACATTATAGTGACTTTAGTTAGTCTACATTATAGTGACATTAGTTAGGTTACATTATAGTGACATTAGTTAGTCTACATTATAGTGACATTAGTTAGTCTACATTATAGTGACATTAGTTAGTCTACATTATAGTGACATTAGTTAGGCTACACTATAGTGACATTAGTTAGGCTACATTATAGTGACATTAGTTAGTCTACACTATAGTGACATTAGTTAGGCTACATTATAGTGACATTAGTTAGTCTACACTATAGTGACATTAGTTAGGCTACATTATAGTGACTTTAGTTAGGCTACATTATAGTGACATTAGTTAGTCTACATTATAGTGACTTTAGTTAGTCTACATTATAGTGACATTAGTTAGTCTACATTATAGTGACATTTGTTAGTCTACATTATAGTGACATTAGTTAGTCTACACTATAGTGACATTAGTTAGGCTACATTATAGTGACATTTGTTAGTCTACATTATAGTGACATTAGTTAGTCTACACTATAGTGACATTAGTTAGTCTACATTATAGTGACTTTAGTTAGGCTACATTATAGTGACATTAGTTAGTCTACATTATAGTGACATTAGTTAGTCTACATTATAGTGACATTAGTTAGGCTACATTATAGTGACATTAGTTAGGCTACATTATAGTGACATTAGTTAGTCTACATTATAGTGACTTTAGTTAGTCTACATTATAGTGACATTAGTTAGTCTACATTATAGTGACTCTAGTTAGTCTACATTATAGTGACATTAGTTAGTCTACATTATAGTGACATTAGTTAGGCTACATTATAGTGACATTAGTTAGTCTACATTATAGTGACATTAGTTAGTCTACATTATAGTGACTTTAGTTAGTCTACATTATAGTGACATTAGTTAGGCTACATTATAGTGACATTAGTTAGTCTACATTATAGTGACATTAGTTAGGCTACATTATAGTGACATTAGTTAGTCTACATTATAGTGACTTTAGTTAGGCTACATTATAGTGACATTAGTTAGACTACATTATAGTGACTTTAGTTAGGCTACATTATAGTGACATTAGTTAGTCTACACTATAGTGACATTAGTTAGTCTACATTATAGTGACTTTAGTTAGTCTACATTATAGTGACATTAGTTAGTCTACATTATAGTGACATTAGTTAGGCTACATTATAGTGACTTTAGTTAGTCTACATTATAGTGACATTAGTTAGTCTACATTATAGTGACATTAGTTAGTCTACATTATAGTGACTTTAGTTAGTCTACATTATAGTGACATTAGTTAGTCTACATTATAGTGACTTTAGTTAGGCTACATTATAGTGACATTAGTTAGACTACATTATAGTGACTTTAGTTAGGCTACATTATAGTGACTTTAGTTAGACTACATTATAGTGACTTTAGTTAGTCTACATTATAGTGACATTAGTTAGGCTACATTATAGTGACTTTAGTTAGACTACATTATAGTGACTTTACACTACATCTCTGTAGTGTTTGTTAATAATTTTTTCCTAATTGCATTCATTTTTACTGCTCAATGACGTAATACGTCTCCTGCCTCTATAAAATATATTTGGCATAATCAATCACAGATTTCAGTTCAAGCTTGCTATTTGTATGCCAGGGTAACCAGATCTCACCTAACCACATGTGGGGCAAAGAGTATGTTTGTGTGGGACACATTACCAAGGCTGAGAGGTCGTCTACGATTTAGATATAATGTCTATCTAACCTAAATAATAAACATTTCTATTCTGCCCCTTATCTTGTAACATCTCTATGTTTTAATGCCTGAATGCATCCAGAGATCAGCACATCTCTTTTTGAGACTTACATGAACTGTGGCGCTTCATTTCGTATCCCCCTTGTGTGAAATTGAAAAATAATGAGAATCACTTTCAGCCGTCTTATAAATACTTCTAAGTAGTTTCACAGTCTTTTTTGTAGCTGCTCTTCCTTTTTTTGTGGTAGTTTCCATCATATTCCTCCTAAATCTGCATAGATTGTGACTGCAGTGGTTTGACTTTTGAAAACTAGAGCCAATGAAAATGTGGGACATCGTCTCAATATGTGGGACATGGGATAAAAATGCTATGCAGTCCCTCGTTAAGTGGGAAACCTTGTCACCCTATTTTTATGCACACTTTAGAAATACAATTCAAAGACGCCGTAGTGGATCAATTTTTAAGATGACTGAATAATAATAATAATAATTTCTCGTCACGTTTCTGATGAGCTGTAAATAGTTATTTGTTGGTCTGGAGGCTGTAGGTCATTATTTGTAATTAGTTACACCTACAATAATTAAACACACCCTGTCACTGCCAGCTGGTCTGTCCTCCAGCATATACTGCCCTGAAACTAGACGCCTATTACGTCCTACATTTCAGTTACAAAGGAGAATTATATGTCATTACTAGTGCAACATCTTATTTAATGTGCATACAGTATAACTGGATATTAATTGCATTTTATTTGCAGTCTGCAGGTGGTTTTCTTCATGGTCAAACTCTGTGAGAAGCTTTAGTGGGCAGGAGGCCAGACGATCACTGCTGATGTATGTAGAGGAGCCGAGGACGCACTGAATCTTTCACCTGGATGCCAGGTAAGCTTGAGAATAACTGTTAAGGGCCCCTAATTGATTTAAAACTACATAGTGAACTAAACTACGCCTTACTGACATAACTGAACTGAATTAAAATATATTAGGGATGTGGAGGTAGAAGGAAGCCATGATGTCCAGCTAAAGCTGCATGCTAACTAACTAATAAAATAAAGATTGATTGGATAATATTCACCAGATGTATAAAACAGTACATGTCCCTTATAAATTCAAAAGAAAATGCCACTAATTTGTGAGGGAAATGTCTTTATTCTTTGATATTTGGGTTGCTGGATAAAAAATGTAATGAATACTTCCTGACAATGACTGATATATTTGACTTCAGGACATCTCTGACTACATACATGCTGAAAATCAAACATTATTACTTGATTCATTTAGAGATTTTCCAAAGTAAAAGTCCCTAGAAGTGTATGATTAAACTTTTTCCCATGGTCTAGTGTAAAAAAAGTTAACAAAAATCACAATAAATCGTAATATTGAATCGCAATACATGTTGAATCGGCACCCAAGTATCGTGATAGTATTGAATCAGGAGATAGGTGTATTCTCCCAGCCCTATCAGGGATAATGCCAAACAAGGGTCATAAATAAGTTGTATTTAAACTACCAAAGTGTTTTCTTTTGGTATCTGAATGTAATCCGCAGGACTCTGAACAAAGACACATCTTTATCACTTTTAATTTAGGGCTGGGTGATTAACCTAAATTTGACCAAATTAACAATTACTTTATGACTCTCTAACCAAGCTAATTTAAGTCTAATCTCACAATCCCTGTCAGTCAGCGTACGGTTGCATCATTGGTGTGTGTTCAGTCCAAACAGAGGAAGTTGGGTTGGTGTTGAAGCATTAACAGGAAGACCTGATCTAACCCTGATAGAGGAAATGACTCAAATATTGAAGAAATTGCAGCTGCGTGTTTGCGTGCAGGCGAAGAAGAGCTGGTATGGAAAAAAAGATGGTGACGTTTGTGTGGCCAAAACTAAGCTAAATCTAAATACTGTTGAAAAATAGCTGTGGTTTAGAGAGGAAGCACAAAGACGTATGCACATCCAAGAGAAAAGAGCATTGCAGACTTTACAAACAACAATAAACAGTATCTGTGATTATAAGCTGATAATATCGGTCATGTCGATTAGGGATGGAAAAAAAAATCGATTCCCCTACGTATTGCGTTTTTTTTTTTATACAATTTTGAAATAGATTTTTTAATGTCAGAATCGATGTATTTGCTTCATTTGAGTCTATGTGGAGATAGAAGGAAGTTCCCCCTTTATTGTTGTAGTTGTAACAAACCAGAAGGTATAAAACATTGGAGGGTCTGCGTGGATACGACCTGCACTCTCCGATTTTAAATCCAAAGTGGTAAACACTACACATCCAGTAAAGTATGGAAACAATTTGTCTTTCACACATTGCAGGAAGAGCAGAGCTAGACATCATGGCTCACAAATGAGTGGTATTTTCTTTTTAATTTATAAGGGACATATAACGTTTTATACCTCTGGTGAATATAATCGCTGTGGTTTGTTTTGGTTGACTGATACGGAACGGATATGACGTCACGTTACTCAGACTACAACAATAAACACGGTAACTTCCTTCTACCTCCACATAGACTCAAATGAAGCAATATTTAGATTCTGGCATTAAAAAATATATTTCAAATTTGTAAAAGAAAAAGAATACATGAATAAATTTTTTTCCCACCCCTAATGGCCGTACATTTGGTAACTGTGATAAAGTCCTGTCTGGTGGTTCCTCAGGGCTCCTGTGGCTTGTTGATTGTGGAGTAGAGAGGGTTCTCTGAAGACGGTTGGTTGACAGTAGAGTCGGTTGGACGGTGGCTGTCCTTCACAGTAGAATATTCACACATAGAGGAACTGGGTTTGGTGGTCAGCGCCTCACCACCAGCTTCGCCAGAGCAGTGAGGAAAGTTGATGGTAGAGTAATGCATTGAGGGTTTTGTGGGAAAGTTGGCGGTGTGATAAATATTGTTCATTGCAGGTCCTGAATCTGGTTCCTGGGGGCGCACCCGTAGCTCCTCGTACATATATTCCTTCAGGGAAGAAAGGAAAATACAGTCTGAACAGCTCTTATCCAAACCACACAATAAGCACTAACCAAACTAATGGTCAACATTGAACACAAATTACAAACAGAATATTAGTTGGAGACATTAATTCCTAGAGATAACATCAGTGTACAAAGCCAGCAGGAAGTGATTTAATAGATGTCTCCAACAAAATAAAATAAAAAAACAATGTACTTTTTCCAAGTTTAACATAACTTTATTTGAGATCTGTACATTTCAGTTTCATAAATCAAATAATAACTTAACAGAAATGTGTTAGACTTTACACTATTATACTTCTACGTTGTAAAAACGAGATCAGTTTACCAGGCCTGCATAAAATATTATAATTAGGGCTGTCAAAGTTTACGCAAATATGTTTTATCCGCACTAATTTCTTTAACGCATTAATGCAAATTGTGATTTTGAGGTTGTAGCGGCTCAGTTTTACAGCTAGAGTGTAGATATTGGTATCATATGAAACTAGAAAACCTAATGAATCCATTGGTACCAGCTTGTCAGGAAGGAGGCTAAATAACGCTCCAAACTTGCGCTAAACTTTGGTGAGGAAAAACTGTCATGTCCATTTTCAAAGGGGTCCCTTGACCTCTGACCTCCAGATATTTGAATGTAAATGGGTTCTATGGGTACCCACGAGTCTCCCCTTTACAGACATGCCCACTTTATGATAATCACATGCAGTTTGGGAGAAGTCATAGTCAAGTCAGCACACTGACACACTGACAGCTGTTGTTGCCTGTTGGGCTGCAGTTTGCCATGTTATGATTTGAGCATATTTCTTGATGCTAACTGCAGTACCTGTGAGGGTTTCTGGACAATATTTATCATTGTTTTGTGTTGTTAATTGATTTACAATAATAAATATATATATATACATTTGCATAAAGCAGCATATTTGTCCACTCCCATGTTGATAAGAGTATTAAATACTTCAAATCTCCCTTTAAGGTACATTTTGAACAGATAAAAAATGTGTAATTCATTTGCGATTAATCACAATGAACTATTTTAATCGATTGACAGCCCTATTTTGTATATTAGGTATCCTCCTGGGTTTTATGTATTTTGCCAACTCAGAATATGGATTCTGTTCAGAGGCCTTCTCGAGTGTTTCAGTTGGCTGTCAGAGGTGGTGATGCACCTGAACCTGAATCTAAATCCCTCGACTTCTGTCTTGTATTGCAACCCAAATACTTAAATGTCTGGCATCATTTGGGTATGAGTAATCTAACTATTGCTCAATGTTTCTAGCTATACTGTACCACCACACACACACACACACACAGACAAACAATTATATTAGGGCCGTCAAACTATTAAAATAGTATCATAAAGTGGGCATGTCTGTAAAGGGGAGACTCGTGGGTACCTATAGAACCCATTTTCATTCACATATCTGGAGGTCAGAGGTCAAGGGTCCCCTTTGAAAATGGCCTTGCCAGTTTTTCCTCGCCAAGATTTAGCGCAGGTTTGGAGCGTCATTTAGCATTAGTTATTCATTTAGCTGGCATGACAGGGGGTTCCTTACATTTTCTAGTTTCATATGATACCAGCATCTTCACTCTAGTTTTACAACCTCCAAAATATCGATTGTGTTAATGCGGTAAAGAAAATAGTGGCGTTAAAACTAATTTGTGCACTGACCTCTGTGTTGTGTTGTGCTGCTGCTGCTGCTGCTGCATTTCTTTTGTTTTTTGAATGTCCTGGCAGAAAGAAACAGAAGAGAACAAAAAGTAAAGGACATGAAGTTGATTAATTTCACCACTTCTCATCAATTTGAGACACAGTTGCCTCTCTATCTACCTAATTTACAACCAGTGCCTGCTCTACTGTCCAGTTAAGAACTAACAGAGTTCCACTGGTTGATGATTTTATATTTTCCAGTTTGGTTTCATTGAGTCAGACTTAACCACCACTGTGTATCCCCAGAAATGAGCAAAGATGAAAGCAAGAAAACAAATCAACTTCCAGACATAAAAAGTAAAGTCTAGTCCTGTAGGTCTGCTTTGCTTCACATCCGTACAGGATGGAGATGTCGTCAATGTGGTTTTGTGTGTACTATATGTGCATGTTTCGTGTTGTGCCAACCGGTAATAAGCGCCTTACGTTTGTAGATAAGGATCCCAATGAGCACCAACAGCAGCAGCAGTGCAGCCACACAGACGATCACAATAATGACGACCGGAACTGCTGCTGGTGGGACTGAAAGCAAACAAACGTGAATTAAAGTTGTACATCAAAGAATACACAAATGAACGTCTCATCAAAAGAAAGAAAATTTAAAAAAAAAATTTAAATAAGTTATAGCGCTGGACCATTCATCTATCTCCTGATTCAATACTATCACGATACTTGGGGGCTGATTCAGTATGTATTGAAGTATTGCGATTTGATTTTACGATTAATTGTGATTTTTGTGAACCTTTTTAACACTAGACCGTGGGGAGAAAGTTCAATCATACACTTTTAGGGACTTTTACTTTGGAAAATATCTAAATTAATCCAGTAAAAATGATTTTCAGCATGTATGTAGTCAGAGTTGTCCTGAAGTCAAATATATCAGTCAGATAAAAGAATAGATACATTTCCCTCACTAATTAGTGGTATTTTCTATTTAATTAATAAGGGATCAATATATATATATATATAGAGAGCCCGCTGGTCGGACGGCTGGCTACTTAGCTAGCTTAGCTTAGCTTAACACAGAAAATGAGCTGAACAAAGTTGTCGATCATCTGGGGATAGCACTGTGCTTTCCTACGCTGTGACCAGAGTGTGTGGATGAAGCATTAAGTTGTTCATTTTTACTCATTTAGTGTCCAGCTAGTTAGCTAGCTACCTTGCTAATTCCACCATGCTACAGAAATTGAGCCCAACAGCGGACAGCGCCTGGTCACGGGCACTCAGCCTCACTCCTCGCCGCTAGGAAACTACTTCACGGGGAGGAGACTGTGTGCAGGGTTTTACCTGCATTGAGAATTACCAGGCGGTCGCCTCCGTTAAATTTCGCCCCGCCTCCAGCTCGCGACAAAACTCTTCATGGAAAACACTATTTTCTAACAAGCATTGCACTTGATGGATTTTAGTCATTTGTAAGTGCATGTGCGGCATTACGTCATTGAATTGGCGCTGTAACAAACAGCACAGTGAACCAGAGAAGCCGCTGAGAGGAAGAAACGAGCCGTCTGTTTTGGTTTTCGGTCGGATCGCTGCAAAGCGGGAGCAGCAGTGTTACCGCTGGTAACGTTTTCACCACCACAGCAAAAAAAAACCTACAGTAAACAAAACTCCTTTTCCCTCCCGTTTGATGTTTTAATATAGTTTGATATCGCCAGTTGGCATTTATAAATGTTGCAAGCGGCAGTCTGCGTTTGTGAAAGCTGCTCCATTTGCCTCTTTACATGAGTGCCATGAACAGTTTCATAATGAACCGAAAATACTTTTACACTTCTCAGTGGGTGAGCTGGCTGGCCCTCACCGGGCGCATTTCCTCCGCAACAGTCCGCACACTGCTCTAGTCTGGCTCGGTAAGGCCCAGGGCCGGGGGGGGGGTGGAGTGGCTCGTGGCTCCGCGGGGCCGTTGAGTGAGGGCTCGCTGTTCCCTCTCTCGCTGCGGGGAGGGGCGGTTCCCTGCTCCGTACTATAGTATAGTACTTGAGTAGCCTACAGTCCACCACTGCTAGAGCACGAGATTAAAATTGTTCCAAAAGAAACCACTAATGAATATAAACAAGAATGTTTTAATGCAGACATACAGTGTGCTGCAGTGACTACAAGAATCATCATACTGGTGTGATTGTATGTATCAAAGGGTTAAATTGAGCATTTATGAAGTGCTTAGAGGATATTTGAAAATATCGTGATATATATCGTGTATCATGATATAGCCTAAAAATATCGCAATATTATTTTTAGGCCAAATCGCCCAGCCCTAGTCCCACTGGTTAATGTTACAGTAACTTTCTCAACTAACACTCGCGATCCTGTTGGTTGTCTCTTTTGAGTATACACACCAGTAGGCTATGTGAGAATCTGTCCAATCGTAGGAGACTTTGTTAAGTTAGTAATAGTATCTGTAAACAGACAGACAGCGTTTCCTATCAGTGACGGTATTTAACAACATATTTCAGAGACATCTTAATTCTCTGTGTGAGTAAATCAAAGTGTCAGATGTGAGCTTCTCACCTTCAACCTTCAGTGTTATTTTTCTGAGTGCAGCTCGGTTACATCCTCCTTTACGTTCCACTCCACACCAGTAGACACCAGCATGCTGTGAGGACACATTACTGATGGACATGGTGAAGCTACTGTTGCTTTCTGTGAGAGTGAACGTCCCGTTTGACCACAAAGATCTAGTTGATACAATATCCTCACAGATTGATCCGTTGTCTCTGCAGAAAAACTTGACTTTGGACTTTCCTTCATAACCACATGAGATGGTGGTTTTAGCTGTTCTGTATGCAGTTTGAATGAATGGTTCCTGGCATTCATTTTTCCCTGCAAATAAAAAACATGTAGAATGTAAGTAAGTAGGCTTTATTTCTATAGCAACTTCAAAACCAGAATTACAGTGTGCTGCGCTGGTGCACAGAAAATACAAAACCATGGTCAAACAGAGAGAAATATAAAACAAAATATAATAAAAACAACATAAAGCCATTGGAGTATAAGAAAGTGGTACCAAACAATACATTTCTGATATCTGAGGTATCTTATTTGTTATCATCCATCTATGGCTTGATGTGTACCTCAAAGACATAGGCTCTGAAAATGTGATTAATCACATGTGCATTGTGTTGTTGTATTTTATGTAGGGCTGTCAATCGATTAAAATATTTACTCGTGATTAATTGCATGATTGTCCACAGTTAATTGTAATTAATCACACATTTTGTATCTATTCAAAATGTCAAGTATTTAATGCTTGATTTAATACTTCAGGTCAGAGGTCAAGGTACCCCTTTGACAACGGCCATGACAGGTTTTCTTATTGTCAAAATTTAGCTTAAGTTTAGAGCATCATTTAGTTAACAAGCTAGTATGACATGGTTGGTACCAATGGATTCATTATGTTTTCTAGTTTTATATGATGCCAGTATCTTCACTCTAGCTTTAAAACTGAGCTGCTACAACCTCCGAAATATCAACAGCCTGTCAGATATTTAAGAGGTTGATTCAAAATTGCAAGCGTTAAATAAATTAGTGCATCGAAAGGAGCCAGTTGAGGAGGTTCGGGCATCTAGCACGGATGCCCCCTGGGCGCCTCCCTTGGGAGATGTTCCAGGCACGACCAGCTGGGAGGAGACCACGGGGAAGACCCAGGACTAGGTGGAGAGATTATATCTCTACTCTGGCCTGGGAACGCCTCGGGATCCCCCAGTCAGAGCTGGTTAATGTGGCCCGGGAAAGGGAAGTTTGGGGTCCCCTGCTGGAGCTGTTGCCCCCGCGACCCGATCCCGGATAAGCGGTTGAAGATGGATGGATGGATGGATGGAAATAAATTAGTGACGTTAAAACAAATTTGCCTTAACCCTTTATTATTGAGTTAACTTTGACAGCCCAAATGTTAAGTTATAAGTTTTATATTTACTTGTTTTATTTATGTTTTCTTCTCCGTCTGTGCATCCCTTCACTTCAGAATGGGCCTGACAACCTGTAGATCAGACAAAGACAAAAGGTCACATCATGTCAGAAACAATTAGAAGGACTGTAGTAATCTGAATCAGCTCTGTATCAATACAACCTACACTTTATACATCAGTAGGTCAGAGTAGAGGATGAGCCCTGCTATAACATCAACTGTAATGTAGGCAGGGAATGAAATTGACATCTGCCACCTGCCAAATAGCCTACAGGGTAAATGTTGGCTGTGGCAGGTCAAAATGTTTGGTCACCTGCCACCATGGCAGATATGTTTCCTTATATTAAGAAATATTATTTAAAAAAACAATTCCTAAGTTTAAAATAGTCAGGGATTAATGTTAGATGATCCATATTTCTACTGTCTGGCACCACTGACTCATGTTTACAAGTCTAAAGTGTTCTACATAGATTTCATTTCAGTGGCAGACACAAAGTTGAGTGTCCGGTAGAAATGTTCAGTGACCTGCCACAGTGGCTACTTAGCTAGCTTAGTTTGCTAATTCCACCACGCTGTCAGGCAACACAGAATATGAGCCAAACAAAGTGGTCGCTCATCTGGTGATAGCACTGAGCTTTCCTACGCTGTGACCAGAGTGTGTGGATGAAGCATTCAAATGTTAGATTTTACTCATTTAGCAACCAGCTAGGTAGCTAGCTATCTCGCTAATTCCACCCTGCTACAGAAAATGAGCCCAACAGAGGTCAGCGCTGGGTCACGGTCCCTCTGCCTCCCTCCTCACCGCCAGGAGACTACTTCACCGGGAGGAGAGCAGGCGTTAGCTAGCTAGCGTCTCAGTCTGCGGACAAGCTAGCTAGCTAACTAGCGTTAGCCAGCCGTCTCCTCCTCCTGCAGTAGTCTCCAGCGGAGTAGGGGTCGGCTAATCTGGTCCCGTTGGTTAATGTGAACTCTCTCAACTAACTCTCGTGGTCCTGTTGGTTGTCTCTTTTGAGTATTCACACCAGTATGTGAGACTCTGTCCAGTAGTAGGAGACTTTGTGAAGTTAGTGATAGTAGCTGTAAACAGACAGACAGCGTTTCCTATCAGTGACGGTATTTAACAACATATTACATACATATTACAGTCAGTGTAACAGATTTATCAGATTATTGTTCAGACTCAAATGATCATGAGTGCTCCTGCAGTTTGGAGGATGACCTTTGACCTGCAGCTTGGAGGATGACCTTTGACCTGCAGCTTCTACTATAGTCAGACGTCATATTCATACATTATATCATCATATCATATTCATGCCTCCTACAATCTGAACAGGGGTCAGATTACAAACCATAAAATAATCCGACAACTCACCGACAGTCATCACAAATCTGTGGAAGAATGGGTTGCTGCGTGTTGTGCTACTGGTTTTAGCTCCACACCAGTATGTCCCGGTGTCCTCTGATGTTACGTCTCTCACTGTAATGGTGATATTTTTCATCTCTTTGTTGTCCTTCATGGAAAACCTCCCAGTGTTCTGTTCGGTGGTCACTAGAGGTTCACATATGGATGGATCTTCTCCCTTGCAGATGAATTTAATCTGGTTGTCTGGTTGTTCTTTTGAGTAATCACACCAGTATGTGAAATTCTGTCCAATCATAGGAGACCTTCTGAAGTTAGTAATAGTATCTGTAAACAGACAGACAGCGTTTCCTATCAGTGACGGTATTTAACAACATATTTCAGAGACATCTTAATTCTCTGTTTGAGTAAATCAAAGTGTCAGATGTGAGCTTCTCACCTTCAACCTTCAGTGTTATATTTCTGAGTGCAGCTCGGTTACATCCTCCTTTACGTTCCACTCCACACCAGTAGACACCAGCATGCTGTGAGGACACATTACTGATGGACATGGTGAAGCTACTGTTGCTTTCTGTGAGAGTGAACGTCCCGTTTGACCTCAGAGAAGATCTAGTTGATACAATATTCTCACAGATATATCCGTTGTCTTTGCAGTAAAACTTTGAAACAGTGGAGTTTCCTTTGTAACCACATGAGATGGTGGTATTAGCTGTTCTGTATGCAGTTTGAATGAATGGTTCCTGGCATTCATTTTTCTCTGCAAATAAAAAACATGTAGAATGTAAGTAAGTAGGCTTTATTTCTATAGCAACTTCAAAACCAGAATTACAGTGTGCTGCACTGGTGCACAGAAAATACAAAACCATGGTCAAACAGAGAGAAATATAAAACAAAATATAATAAAAACAACATAAAGCCATTGGAGTATAAGAAAGTGGTACCAAACAATACATTTCTGATATCTGAGGTATTGTATTTGTTGTCATCCATCTATGGCTTGATGTGTACCTCAAAGACATAGGCTCTGAAAATGTGATTAATCACATGTGCATTGTGTTGTTGTATTTTATGTAGGGCTGTCAATCGATTAAAATACTTAATCGTGATTAATTGCATGATTGTCCACAGTTAATTGTAATTAATCGCACATTTTGTATCTGTTCAAAATGTCAAGTATTTAATACTTGATTTAATACTTGAGGTCAGAGGTCAAGGTACCCCTTTGACAACGGCCATGACAGGTTTTCCTATTGTCAAAATTTAGCTTAAGTTTAGAGCATTATTTAGTTAACAAGCTACTATGACATGGTTGGTATCAATGGATTCATTATGTTTTCTAGTTTTATATGATGCCAGTATCTTCACTCTAGCTTTAAAACTGAGCTGCTACAACCTCTGAAATATCAACAGCCTGTCAGATATTTAAGAGGTTGATTCAAAATTGCAAGCGTTAAATAAATTAGTGCATCGAAAGGAGCCAGTTGAGGAGGTTCGGGCATCTAGCACGGATGCCCCCTGGGCGCCTCCCTTGGGAGATGTTCCAGGCACGACCAGCTGGGAGGAGACCACGGGGAAGACCCAGGACTAGGTGGAGAGATTATATCTCTACTCTGGCCTGGGAACGCCTCGGGATCCCCCAGTCAGAGCTGGTTAATGTGGCCCGGGAAAGGGAAGTTTGGGGTCCCCTGCTGGAGCTGTTGCCCCCGCGACCCGATCCCGGATAAGCGGTTGAAGATGGATGGATGGATGGATGGAAATAAATTAGTGACGTTAAAACAAATTTGCCTTAACCCTTTATTATTGAGTTAACTTTGACAGCCCAAATGTTAAGTTATAAGTTTTATATTTACTTGTTTTATTTATGTTTTCTTCTCCGTCTGTGCATCCCTTCACTTCAGAATGGGCCTGACAACCTGTAGATCAGACAAAGACAAAAGGTCACATCATGTCAGAAACAATTAGAAGGACTGTAGTAATCTGAATCAGCTCTGTATCAATACAACCTACACTTTATACATCAGTAGATCAGAGTAGAGGATGAGCCCTGCTATAACGTCAACTGTAATGTAGGGCTGTCAATCAATTAAAATATTTAATCGCAAAGTAATCACACATTTTTTATCTGTTCAAAACGTACCTTAAAGGGAGATTTGTCAAGTATTTAATACTCTTATCAACATGGGAGTGGACAAATATGCTGCTTTTTGCAATCGGTGTATATAGTTATTACTGTAAATCAATTAACAACACAAAACAATGACAGATATTGTCCAGAAACCCTCACAGGTACTGCATTTAGCATAAAACAATGTGCTCAAATCATAACATGGCAAACTGCAGCCCAACAGGCAACAACAGCTGTCAGTGTGTCAGTGTGCTGACTTGACTATGACTTGCCAGAAACTGCATGTGATTATCATAAAGTGGGCATGTCTGTAAAGGGGAGATGTATCGGTACCCATAGAATCCATTTTCATTCACATATCTGGAGGTCAGAGGTCAAGGGACCCCTTTGAAAATTGCCATGGCAGTTTTTTCTCAACAAAATTTAGCGTAGGTTTTGAGCGTTATTTAACTTCCATTAACACGGTTGGTACCGATGGATTCTTTATGTTTTCTAGTTTCATATGATACCAGTATCTCCACTCTAGCTTTAAAACTGAGCCGCTACAACCAAAAAATTGCAAGTTGCGTTAATGCGTTAAATAAATTAGCGGCGTTAAAACGAATTTGCGTTAACGCGTTATCATCACTATCATTATGTTTACTTGTTTTATTTATGTTTTCTTAGTTTGACCAAGTTTTAATTTTGAGTTTATTAAAAACACATTAATAGTGAGTGTCTCTTACCATCTTCCAGTTGTAGTTTCACTGTTTCACGTTTGGATCCTTGAAACATACACTGGTATTTCCCAGAGTCGTTGTGTTGAAGTCGTCTGATGTTCACGTTGAGTTTTTTATTTTTTGTATCATGGTACAGGGAAAACCTGCCTTTGTTCTCCCACACATCGGTCTTATTACTCCGTATGGGTCCCCATGGAAGACCTACAGTAATATTTTTATATGTTTCATTTGGTTCAGGATATTTGCAGGTGAATTCAACCCATCCATCTCTGCATCCCTTCACTTCAGAACGGGCCTGACAACCTGTAGATCAGACAAAGACAAAAAGTCACATCATGTCAGAAACAATTAGAAAGACTGTAGTAATCTGAATCAGCTCTGTATCAATACAACCTACACTTTATACATCAGTAGATCAGAGTAGAGGATGAGCCCTGCTATAACATCAACTGTAATGTAGGGCTGTCAATCAATTAAAATATTTAATCGCAAAGTAATCACACATTTTTTATCTGTTCAAAACGTACCTTAAAGGGAGATTTGTCAAGTATTTAATACTTTTATCAACATGGGAGTGGGCAAATATGCTGCTTTTAGCAAATGTGTGTATATGTTTATTATTGGAAATCAATTAACAACACAAAACAATGATAAATATTGTCCAGAAACCCTCACAGGTACTGCATTTAGCATAAAACAATATGCTCAAATCATAACGTGGCAAACTGCAGCCCAACAGGCAACAACAGCTGTCAGTGTGTCAGTGTGCTGACTTGACTATGACTTGCACCTAAACTGCATGTGATTATCATAAAGTGGATATGTCTGTAAAGGGGAGACTCGTGGGTACCCATAGAACCCATTTTCATTCTCATATCTGGAGGTCAGAGGTCAAGGGACCCCTTTGAAAATGGCCATGACAGTTTTTTCTCAACAAAATTTAGCGTAAGTTTGGAGCGTTATTTAACTTCCATTAACACGGTTGGTACCGATGGATTCTTTATGTTTTCTAGTTTCATATGATACCAGTATCTCCACTCTAGCTTTAAAACTGAGCCGCTACAACCAAAAAATTGCAAATTGCGTTAATGCGTTAAATAAATTAGCGGCGTTAAAACAAATTTGCGTTAACGCGTTATCATCACGTTAACTTTGACAGCCCTAGTTATTATATTACAATAACGCCGTAGAAAACTATCCTGTTGTTATATTTCGAGCTATGTCTGTCTAAGCCAGTCAGTGTTGGGTAACTATAACTAACCAAATTAGTAGGGCTGGGTCATGATTTTAGATTTTTCGAATATGTATTTAAAAGTGTTCTTTAACCTTGTTGGTTTTAGTCTGTGAACCAGTGCTGCAGTAACACTGCTACTGTGACCGACCACACCACAGGATGTATGAAAACTGGTTAATTTCTTCGAACAGTTATCTATCAAATCTGTAATATCAGAAGTCAGACAGCAGTAATATTTTACCTGTAATCAGAGAGAGGAAGAGCAGAAGAAAGTTCCTCATTGTGTTGATCTTGGATGCTGAAATCATTTCTCCGTTCCTCTTTTCATCTGTTGGTGGCTATTCAGCGTCTGCACAGTCGAGTTTCCTCAGATAACATTTCAGGTTGCCTAAAAGTTACCCGCCCCCTCTTCTTATCTTCTTCCTCCATCTTTCATATGTTGTCTCTGAGTTTTTACAGCATTAACCCTATCAGTCGCAACGACAGCTAGACGAGAGCGTAGGAGAAAAGATCTTTCCCTCACTATTTTGAAGAAAAATTAATGTGATATCTGGAATGTATATTTAACAACTTAAACCCCTGAAAACATGAAGTTACAAAAACAATACAAACACAAACACCTGCAGTAGGTTGAGCCTGAACTCCTCAGAGCCGAGGCTGTTGGCTGTTGACGGCTAAGGCTAATAAATAATTAAAAATAAGGTTATTATTTTGCTTTGGAACAGCCTCATTCAACGTCTCAAAGGAGCCAAACTAGAGCAAATGTTAGGAACTTTGCATTTTCCTGAATTTATGTTATATTTTCTGTGTCTTGTTTTTCTTTTTTGGGGGTTTGCGTTCGAAACTAACGTGCTATGTAGTCTCTAAAATAGTATATGACATATTTTATTATGTCCGAAACCTCAGTATGAACCCAATAGTACGTGAATTACAAACTATATCTGGTGAAATATTACAGAATGCAACGCTGGACACTACATCAC